>NC_072861.1:17047015-17138404 GCF_028858705.1 Grus americana | reverse complement strand
AGATTTCAGGTGTCCAGAAGTCACTGCAGGGATGTGGTTTTGCTCGTGGAAATGGGTGGCTGCCCAGCACCCTGCCACTCGCTGCCTGGGTGAAGTGGGAGTGAGTGTTAGGACAGGTTACTTGCACACTTCTGAAGTGCCAGCTCTATTTTTGGCTGCTGCAAGCTGCAGCGAGTGCCATAGAGGAAAAAAAAAGGACACTCGTTAAAGCTCAGGCAATGAGATTCTCCTGGTTTTCTTAGCAGTTTGTTGACAGATTTTAGCTGCTGAAGTTTAAATATTGCAGGGCAATAAAGAGGCTATTTTTTTTGGGGGGGGGGGGGGGGGGGGGGGGGGGAGCAGCCAACAGCTTGAATAGCCTTTTCTTCCAGTCCTGCACAGATAAAGTGCTTGTAACTTCCCCACACACAAGGAAACAAATGGATTTCAATTACCAAAAACATTAGCTTTGAAATCAGTGGAACCAGAAGAGGAAGATGCCAGCCTTAGGGATGAGGGTGCTTCTCTGTTAATGGCAGGGATTTGGGACCAGCCTGAACCCAACCCTGACATCTGTGCCAAAGACATCTTGCAGTCTTGGGCAAGGCCCTTCATTTCCATGTGTCTCACTGTCACTTGTATAACAGGGACAGTCACCATTTTGCACCTGCATTCTGCAGTGCAGCAGGACATGCTTTGCAGGACTGTCTCTTCCTGCAAGACTAGCACAACGGGACCTGACCTCAGTACTGTGCACACCACGAGACAGTCAATCCTCCCTTAGTTACATGCAGGAAAATAAGCAAACCTCTTTTAAAACCTTTTTCTGTGAGTCACTTTATGTGGAAAAGAGCTAGGAAGAAAATATTTCATATTTTCACATGAAGAGAAGGCGATCAAATACCTCTAAGAAGTTTAACCTTGGGAGATGAAAAAGGTCCCTAGTTGTCACCTTCCCTAAATCGTTATCAGAGCAATTATGTGTGATTTAGTAGTTTGCTCTGTTGCAACGCAATTTTCTACATTGTCTGACATGATAAATGGAATTGCAGACCTGGCCCCTGTACGACTTCCCCGAATCTGCTGCACGGGACAGGTGAGAAATATTACAGCAGGGTAAAAAAGAAAAAGCACTGGGTGATACATGGGAATGAGCTGGTTCCTGCAGGTTTCTCTACATGTCCTTAGCAGTCAGCAAATTATCAAGGGGAAGAGAAGTTACCCAGAGTTAGACAGGGAAGACAGGGTCCACCACTCTTGGAAGGATGGAATCAGGGCCATGAGGGTTCAAAATATCCTTTCCTCTTCTGAATTTTTTAAAGGAGATTACATTCTTTGTGTATCATAACTCCAGGAGCTGGATTCCACTAAATATCTCAATGCTCAGGATAAAAATGCTGCAGATTTCCAGCTCTGGTAACCTCAACCCTAGAGAAGGTCCTCAACTGTTCAGACATCCAGCAACGTGGAACAGACAGGGTTTGTTTTTGGAAGACAAGGATGCATTTGGCATGAAAGAACCACCACCTTGGGATTTACAACTGCAAATTTGCTTCTTTTCAAACACAAACCTTGTACATCCCACTGCAGGTTTCCTATACTAGTAACACTCCTACAGATTTTGAATTACTACCGCAAAACACTCACACTACCGCAGGCATGACTTTATAGTATCTTGAGGTCCTTTACACCCAGTAAGTCTTTTACATTAGCATAGGGCAGTGATGTTTTGTCTCTACATGAACACATGTGACTATACAAGTTTGGGGGTACACAGGTTGCTGCACTCCAGGGACCGCACAGAATTGCCCTCTTCACCGGTGAAGTATGAAATCAGCTTATAACTCATAAATCAAAAAGTCCATATTCAGTTCCTAGGAAAGAGGAACAAGAGCAAGAGAGGATGTAAGGTTCAACAAACCTCCCAGTAAAGCCAAAACACACTGCAGTTCGCTTCGCAGTGCTAGAGGCAAACTGAAATAAAACCCAGTGATAAGGGCTTCCACTGAAATGAATGCCAAAGCTCCTGGCGACATTAGCGATGCTGGATTAAAAACTTAAGTCTTGCTTTCTATTTTTTCCCCCTTTCTTTCTGTATGCTTCAAAAATAGCTATAGGAAGTAGAAGAAACATGACTCAAAGACAGACTTTTCCTCTTAAGGTCTGACTTCCTTCCTTGAACACTTGGGAGAAATTTCAGCTACACATCTCTATGAACAGGGGCTTTATTTGAAGTTCTCCTATTGTTAGGAAAACCCCACCAAAAAGCCTGTGGCCTCTACAACAGACATCCTGGGTCAGGCAGGTCGGTCACAGAGTACAGGATCTTGCTGCTTTAGGATGTCATCTTATCCAAGAAAGCAGGATGCAAGATTTACCCTGGCCTTTTACTCTTAAACAAGAAGCAAGGACTTCAGGCTTTGGTCCCTGCAAGACTATGTTCTGGCACAGGAGCTAAGTTTAGCCATATAACTCAGCACAGAGTATTTTCCACTCACCTGACCCGTGTCAAGCACACAACCTGTATTATTTGGCCTGCCAGACAGGATAGCCTCATCTTTGCTGAGTGTAGCTGCCTGGTGAAGCATGAGCTGCATGATGCTGATGTTCACAGCTGGGGATGAGCATCCTCCCTGGGGTGTATATCAGCTTCAGACAGCTCCACTGAAGGAAAAACCAAGAGCAGGGTTTTGCAACAGAGTTTGGGATTTCAAAGTTCCATCAGTTCTCCAAGGGTTTTTAAATAGACCTGTTTGGGGGTGTGGAAGTTTAAACTATTTCTGAATCATTGCTAAAGTATCTTCCATTGACAAAGATGAAATTTTTGTACTGAAAACCTAGAATTCGGTGAGTGAGAAATTTTGGGGAAACACATTGAAAGTCCTTACCACAGTGTCTCAGTAGAGCTCAGCTGAAGACACAGAAAGCATTTCAGCAGGCGTGCAGGATTTCAACAGCCGCTACAAGGGTTTCCCATTCCTCTTCCAGACAACTAACTCTTTTCTCTATTTATTACTTCTGGTGCCAATTCATCCTCCTAGTCAGGCCAGAAGGCATGTCGCAGGGGAGCTAGAGCTGCTCTGAAGGAGCAGGCAGCTGGGGGCAGCGGCTGACTCACATCTCTGCACCGGGAATCCCCAGCCTTTACATCTTCCCTGAGACTGAGCAAATGTTAATTTCCACAGGCAGGTTAAATTCTCCATAAGTTAAAAAGACAAGGGATATGCTGTTTCAGGGGCTCTAATCCACCTGGAAGTGTGAGATCAAGAAGAATTATACCCATCAAATAAAAAGTGTTGTTTCCCATTTTGAAAGGCAATACTGGTCCTTTTCTGCATTCTTGTGGGCTTCTCAGCCCTGCCAAATGGCTGTGGGTACTGCTTCTTTATGTTATTTACAAACATGAATATGTCGCCAACTGAATTTGTCCTTGAAAGCGAGGTAAAAACGTCCCTGAAATAGTGTAGAAAACAGGAAAACCTCACATTTTTTAAATCATAGCTCTCACTCCAACCTACTGGGTTATGTGCCCATCTACTCAAGATCATAGCCAGGCATAAGTATGCTGTAAACAAAATACCACATTGTTCAAGCTTAAAAAGCCTCTTGAGACCACTGCCAGCCAGCAATGGCCATGGCAAGCTCTGAGGAAAACTGGATCATCATAAGATGTGCCCAAAAGACAATAAAAGGCTTAGCAAAGGACTCCAGAGGGAACCCCGAGTCTTGCTTTTCCAAAGCTGAGGAGTCTCTGGGAGGATCTGCAGTGATGTTATTACTAGGAACAATCCTGAATCCCTCACCTAATTCTGGTAATCACAGTGTCTTGTGATTTATAGGGTGTCTCAGGCTGTGACAGGGCAAGGTCACTTTGGATTGGTAATGTGCTTCTAATCACAGTAGTTTGTCACTTGTTGAGGAGGAGCACAGGACAGCTCAGGATAGTAAAGTGTCACAGAACTCAGATGTTTGTGCCTCTTGGAGGTGCCATCTGCCCATCAGCAGAGCTGAGTGCAGCTGATGCACTTATCCTGCAGTCATCCGCTTCCACCAGCATCAAGGTGTGGGCACTTGATGGATGCACGCAGGTAGCCACATTGCCACGCGGCTTTGTGGGATGCTCCACCTCCCAGAGGCACACACAGTGTCACTTTGAAGACTGATTGGAACAGATGCTGTGCAGCACCAAATCTCCAGAGGCTCCTCATGCCAGTCTCACTCCCCTTTGAAATAAAATCTCTGCCTCTTTTAGTGTCCCTCAGTAGAAGTAGGGTTGGAAATAAAGAGTCAGATCTAGCCCTGTAGTGGTTTCCCTTCATCAAGTCCTCTACGACATGCCTTCTTCTGCACATCCCAGACTAGATACCAGCTGTAAGAATACAAACTTAGCCAGGGTCTTTGGTCCCTGCCGCCCCAGAGAGTTTGGATGCTGCGAGTAATCAGTTGACACAGACTAAAGGAACAAAAAGCTTTCAGAAAGACCAGGGCTACAGTCAAGTCTGACATTTATTTATAGTATCAAGGATGCAGTTTCCTGTGAAATCAGGTAAACATGGAGAGATCACAGCAATGCATCTGTCAGTCCTTCCCTAGCTCTGTATCAGAAGAGGGTTACTTCTGCCTTGAAACTGGGGGTTTGGGCTTTGTTCCCCGCAGTGGATCACTTCTTGCTGTGGAGCAGAAGCACACAGCCAGAACCAGAACCTCAGCGGCTCCAAGAACAACTCTGAGTTTGTAACAGTGAAAAAAGCTTTGGTACAAAGATCAGTCATCATGGCATCGCTGAGGTGCTGAACCAGCACCCCTGGGAAGAGCAGGGAAGTGGGATTTGTCCTCTTTGCACTTGTTTTCTAATGATTATTTTTCCTTCCTAGAAATACATTACAAAAAAAAAAAAAGAGCTGTTCTTACAGCTGAGGTGCCAGTCCTCAACCCTGTTATTTAGAATTCATTTGGCTTAATTTTTATAAGATTTGATGAACTCTGCCTGGAGCTTTGGAAAATAAGTATTTGAAAAATCATTTATGTTTCTAATTTTTCAGTTCACAGCAATTTTTTGCCACCTGGAACACCCTCTCTTCTGTTTTGTTGTTGTACTGTTGTCATGCTGAAGAAACATGGACAGTGATGGCAAAGAAGAGTTATCTGAGATTTCCACAGCTAAGCAAATCTAATGCTGATTATAGTATTTTGTATCTGTACAATAGTTTGCTTGCACAATATCATTATATCTCCCTTGAAATGCTGTAGAGAGGGCTCAGAACTCTTTCTTCCCTCTGGGTGGATAGAGAAACTGAGTCATGCAAAAAAAAAAATCACTATTTAGCTCTGTATTCAGCAAGGCATTTAATGAGATGCTTAAGCCATTGTCTGTTTCATAAAACATTTAAGCATGTCCTAAATGGGACAAGCCATCAAGTTGTCAGTTGAAGAATGTATTTTCCAAAGCACTGAGCACTTAGGAGCTCCAGTCAAAATAAAGTGTGGCCTTTAAGACAAGTTTCATCCTTTTATTTCCAGTCTTGTATTTCCACTTTCGTGAAGTGAATGTGTGAAAGGACAGTAAGCTTCGTGGGGTTTTTCTATTCCAAAGTTTGGGGGCAAGTGGTTATACTACCCAAATTTGGGCCAATGAAATGAAGCTGTAGAATGTATGCTGCCTCTGTGAGCACAAAGGGTTGTTCCCCCCCCTCCCCGAATGGCAGCATGAAGTTGCAGATAAGCAGGAAAGAAAAAGGAAAGGTAAAACTCTTACCAGGCTTTAGACCTGGGAAGTTCACTCCAGCCTTCCCTTCTCCTTGCACTATCAAGTCTAGCAGAGGCTATTTCAGAAGTTACATCTTCCAGCAACCTCATATTCCCTTAATGAGCACACCACAGGGTGAGGGACTTGTATAGAGTAATACTATTTTCTCCAATATGATGCTTCTCCAACTAAGTATAGCCTATTCCCTCTTCAAAATACCAGGTGGGTAAAATACCCCCTGAACTATATTTGTCACTATCAAACAAGACAGTGTTTACACACTTGGGAATAAAGTGAAGACAATTAACTTTTCATATACTTGAAAAGGATGTTCCAGTCACCTGATGGCTTTATCTTCATTATTTTTATTTGTGGAATTATGTAAATAGCAATTTAGAGAGAACCCAGAGGATTCTGAAAATTCAGTTTAAACAATTACAAATCATTAATTGGACTGTAAACTGGCCCCTGCAGGGAGCTGAGCACAGGTACAGGTATATACTTCACATCCCTACCAAATATTGTTAATTGTTAGCTTTTGTGTAAGCAACAGCTTCTAACCTCTCCCAGCAGCACAGCACTGTTGCATATTAAAACTTCATTAAGTTTCAGCTAGGGAGTGCATTGCAGGACCTATAGCTTAGACTGGACATATAGGTATTCACAGGTAGCAGAACCCAACCACGGTGTACCCACCATGAGCAGGCCTTTAGGACAGCATGTAGGGGAAAAGTGCTGTGAGAAAGGAAGATTTTAGCTCAATTATTTCACCTGCTCCATTGTATAGAAGCAGCACATGGTGATTTAAGAAAGCATGAGCATGTCACATCTACCAGTTTCTGGTGGAGGTGTACATAGTATTTTGGAGATATCCTCTGACAAAGTCAATTCTAAACACACACCTGGATAGATATTTATTAGATACCGGCTCAACAGCTCTATAAAAGGAAGTCTTGAGTTTCCCACAGAAGCAGCAAATATATCAAAGTGCAATCAAATGGGGACAGGGCTTGCCTCCAAGCTCAGGGTCCAGCTACACTCCCTAAACCATCTTCTCTCCCTCCCAGCAAGGATGAGTGGGGCAAGGAGATAAATCACTGCAGAAGGACAGCAGGTGTCTAGAGGAAAGAAAACCAGAGAACCTGAGATTATTTCTGCAGCAAGACTAACTGGCTTGACAAATGAAACATAATGGAAAGTGCCGACTCCGCTCCACTCTCCATCCGCCTCCCTTCTGGTCATTTCATTTGCCCTTCTTCCTCTCAACAAAATAAAATGAAATGCATATTTTACTGTAAGCTTCTTTACAGTGCAGGCTGCAAGAAGCTGGAGGACTTCCCTAGGGGAAATGAGCTAACCAGTGATTGCTTCATCCTTTAATTCCAAAGGCCAGGGACTTTCACTTTCAATTTCCTTTTATCCAGCATTTTTCATTATGCTCAGGTTGCTCCTCCACACCCTTTGAGTGACAAGTGTGTTGGAAGGTGACAGACACCATGTGTGTGGCCAGTACTAGAAAGAAACATTTCAAAACCTGCTTTGCAAACTGAAAGATCTTGATGAGTTTCTGGATTGCCTGATAAGTTTATCTTGGTATTGAGCCATACAGCTGGGCATCTCACTGCCAAGTGTGATTAAAAATATCAATTAAAAGCACCAAGGCTAGCAAGATATCAGATGAGTGGTTATCAATAACTTGTAACCAGTTTTTATACAGCAGGAAACAGATCTGGCAGTTATCTGGCTGATGGGTTTTTTATGAGACTTTGACCCCCCTGCTTCCATCTCTTGGGTAGCTAGGACAGGGCAAGGGAAGTATGTCAGAGGGATGCAGGACTGGGTCCTTGACTATCTGCCTTTCTGCAGAGCATTTGTCTTTTCAAGCCATCCGTCTTTGCAAAGTGTACATGACATCAGCTCCTGGTATAGCCTGGCACTTCAGACCTTCACAACAGGCAATTACAGCACACCCTGCCCAGGGCGGGGGACAGACTTCCTTACCATAGGAAGTAACTTTATAATTTACGTAAAAGGAAAATAACTATTTAATACCATCCAATGTACCTGTCCTTGTATTCATTACTGGCAGGCAGGCCAGTCTGATGATACAGTATTTGACTCAAAGACAACCAGAAAGTTTCACTCCATAAATTCCTGTGACAGATTGCAAGCTGAAGTGTTGACAGAAGACTATCATCCACTGCAATGCCATAAGATGTCACACATGTATATGCCATCACCTTCCTCCGTCAGTCCTGATTGGCAACAACTTTTCATATCAGGTGGGTTAACCATCAGTTAGCTTCATATTTAGAGATTATTCCCCCCCCCAGGAGAAAGGTTCTCAGGGGTATTTTGAAGTGGCACAAGTAAGTATTAGAAACTCTTGACTGTCAGACAATACTCTGCTGAGACACTTATCCAGCAAGTATGACCCCTGGGGAAGAACCACTTGAGACAGTATTAATTTGAATGGGGACTAGGTAGTCCAATCCCACACAGCAATTATGCATTATATATAAACATATTTACATTAATATATATGCATTTATATATACATACAGTGAAAGTGCAATTTTACAGGGGTTATCGCATTTCTGTTGGCTTGAGTTAGCCAGAGGTCAGCATTGTGTGCTATTTCTAGAAACTCCCAAGCATGGCATAAACATGCAGAGGGGAATTCTTAGTCATCTTCCTCCGTAATTAATTCTCAAAAATGTTATGTTGCATGGTCATCATGCAATTATTTGTAGAAAAGGAAGCTGTAATCACGTTACATTTCCATGAATGGAAGATACATCTATTATTTTACATTTAAACAGTAATTGAATATGTGAAGAACTAATTACACTGTGATACATTGAACAGATCTGCAGCCCAAAATTGCAATCCTTTTTGTCTTAATTCAGAAAAACTTGGACTTTCTCTACCCTGTGAAGTGTCTTTAATTCTTCTTGTTTCCCACTTTAAACACACCCTGGCTTATTGTGAATTTTAAGGACATAACCATTTAGGGAAGTCCAGAAGACTTGGCTTAAGATTTTTTATGTCTTTAAAGATTTCAGCCAGAATCTTGAAAAGCCCATGAAAACCCTGAGCTTTTTTAGCCATCACTAACATACACTTCAGCCTAATGCCCAGCCCTAGCTGAAGAGAGATTAAGAAGCAAGGGCAAAGGAAAGACACCATTAAGTGAATATGTAGAAGCGTGTGCTGCCTTCCAGCTCTGCTCTCTCCCATCTCCCATGGCTCTGGACCTGTTAGATACAGCTGAAGAGCCAAACTTAGCCTAAGCCCACCTGGCTCAGCCTGGATTAATGCCATGATCAAGCCAGAAACATTTTCCTTCCAGATTCCTTTGAAGACAGCAATAACCCTGTGCAAACAGGGAGACCAAAAGCAAAACTGTTCAGTGGCCAAGCTCTCTGCATTTGCTTTCAGCTCTCAATTACAAGCATCACATCCTGGAGCCAAGCAGCAAGGAAAACAGCAGCAGCCAGCCAAATCCTGCCATCAATTTTCAAAGTATAAATCCAAAACAAGTCAATAGATTTATACCAGTATAATCCCTTTGTGACCAATCAGAATAGGAACAGAAGGCTGAAATCTTCCCTCCATTACATCATTAAATCAGAAACAAGTCAACTGCTCAAAGTGATACTCCACATTAACACAGTATCTACTCTACTTTGCAGTGAGCCCAGGTGGTTCCAAACTTTGTGACATCCCCAAAGCCCCCACTACCTGCACTGAGCTCAGCCTGCCAGGGCCAGGAAAACTCTAAATGAAATTAGACTGGTTTCATGGGGAGGAGGAAAGGAACAAAAATCTTCGTGCAGCCATGCCCTGCCTCACCTGTGCAAACCTTTCATTTTTAGCACTATTTCCTAATCTGTTATTGAGCTTCTAACAAGCTCCACTACAGTGGGAAAGCACTGCCCTAAGTATTAACATTAAGTACAACAGGGACTGCAATCACTGGGATGCTCACTCATCACAGAGCAATGGAGTGCGACCGCTAATTCCTCAAGGCTTTGTGGCTGCACATTTGCCCTGATTTCTTCTAATAGAGGCCAGTGCAGCTGCATTTCAGGGAGCAATAAACTGAGAAGTAATGAGGGACAGTCCATTTTTCCATCTCAGATCAAATCCTTGATCATTCTAGCTTAAGAACAGAACTGGCTCACTGATGCAGATTCCCGATATTTTTGGTCAAATACCCATAATGCACCATTGTGCAGTGTTTACACAGAAGCAGGCCTGCATGGCAAGGCAGTTTCCTGAAGCATAAGATTTGATTAACCTCGTTAGCTTGCTTTGCAGAGCTGCAAACATTGTTAGACATCATGAAATTATCCAGCCCTATTTAAAACCCAACTGGAGTATTTGGCCTGTTGACCTCCCCCAGCAACAAATTCCACAAGTAAAACTTAACCACTGCTTTCCACAGCCATTCAGTCCCTGATATCCCAGACCACAGCTTTTTGAGCTTCATCTATTGGAGCTCAGTTTTTCCTGCCACTTTGCCTTTCCCCGCTCAGTCTGCGGACATGTCTCCATTTCACTCCTCAAAAACTAAGCTAGCCCAGATAATATTTAAAATTAAAGACAGTAAGCAGCAGCAACATATCCACCTTTAAAGTGACCTGCAAACTGCAAGGGCTCAAAAGCTAAAGATTGAAGAATTAAAAGCATTATTCTCTTAAACCCCTCTCAAAGTTATGCAGTATTATAGTGGCTGATGATGCTCAGCAACTGTAAAAGATTTTATCTGCGCTGACATCCAGGGAAGTACATTATATACCAGTTAAGTCAATGCACATATGACTACTTGTATTACCAGAGTGCCTGGTCCATTATTTGTATTCATTACTGACAATCTTCAGTCCTCCTAGTCTAGGTCAAGATTGAAGTAGGTACTTCAAGAAGCAAAGCAATAGACCTTGCCTGGTAGCTGAAAAGTTTAAGAACAATGCTAGAAGTAGTAGGAAAAACATAGTAATATGGATGTAGGGTTGCAAGAGCTAAAAACATGCACAGCTGGATGGCTCCAAATTATGTGGAAGCAGTTTCTCCCCTACTTCTCCTTGTCTTGCTGATTTTTACTCCATAAAGCCTCCCCACTGATTTGCACCGGACACGCCTTTGGGCCCCTTCAGAGCTGCCTGGTGCTTTCCCTGACTCACAACAATAAACCCCTTCTGTTGGGGGCACACACCAAATCAATTACAGCAACATCATCCTTCTTAATCAAGGTTAATTTCAGTGGGTAACATTTTTCTCTGTTGGAATATTGTCAGATGTTTTTAGATCTCCAATTTTATACAAATTTAGGCTCCAAATTCTCAAGGAGAAAGTTGCTAAGGTAACCAGAGCCAGCCATATTGCTGTATGTTCTCCCCATGGGGCTTCATTAGGGCCAATCAGTCATTTCCAGGGTAATAGAATATGTCGCTTTCAGAGATAAGGATACATCTTTTTATAGTGACAGAACATTTTTATTAAACATGTTAACCCCTTGCCCTCTTAAGAATCAGGCACCAGCCCTTTCCTTAGAACTGTAATACCCAAGAAATGAGATTTAGGCAGACTAATTGCTAGCAGTTGAACACCCAAGGCCAGATCAGAGGAAGTCAGCATGCCTGGAGTGTGTTGTCTTGTGATAGCAAAGCCAGGGTGGTTGTGGATGGTTTTCTGCTGGTGGGGAGCCAAGTCACCATTATATCCCAGTAGCCAGGCACAAAGCCTGCTTCTGAAATAGATCTGACCTGCATGAACCAAGGGATTTGGTATATACTTTTTGTTCCAGTCTAGACATATGGAATACCTGCTATGTTTGATCTCATATCTGAGCATCATTGTCTCTCAGATCAAAGAGCTTGCTCACACCTGTTCATAGTATTTATTAGCAACTACATTGGAAGATTACTTAGAACAAACTGCTGTTATCAGATCAATTCCTAGAGATGAGACTTTGATCTCTTCCCCAGAACCTACAAACCTCTGCAATTTCAGCTAGCTGTTGTCCTCATTGTCACTACACCACTCCATTAAACCTAATTTCAGAACACAGATCTTCATTTAATATCCATGCTGTTTTCCAAAATTCATTTTCTCCAAGACTTTCCAGACAATCCTAAGAAATCCCCACTGTACCTTCTGCTAGCAGCTTCAGAAGAACAGCTAATGTTTGAGTGAGCCACACTTGCTAATCTATCTTCTCAGTCCCTGCCTCCAGCATAGAGCTGCTCCACAGTTATTTCTTCAACAACTCTAACAGTAACAGGGCATTTTCCCCTGTGCCTCCTTCTAATCAATAGTATCAAGAGTATCTGAGCTGGACCCGACTTGACCTTATGTATACAATTTCTGAAAAACCACACATTTGCTGCAGAAGTGGTGGGAAAGCTTACTACTAGAAGCTTTGCGCATCTCAGTCTTCACCCAGCAAGGAGGGCTCCTCCAAGGTCCTGGCTGCAACCCAAGAGCTGCAGTCATAAGACACCAGAAGCCCAAAGGAAAAGTTTCCCCTCCTTCCTCCTCCGTTAATCTCTTTGGAGGTTCCTCTGTGGTGCAGAAAGATACAGTTACACCTCATCGCTCCAGCTCTCCTGAACATCATGTCTATCTTATTAAATAATGGATATAACACGGCAGCCAGGAAGGACAGCATCTGTCAGCCAATACCGTATTTATTGTTTTCCCTTGAAAGAGTCCATTATTGTAATCCTGTAGCAGGTTCACTTACAGACAAACAGAAGTTTTACTTAAAAGAGGCAGGATCTTTTGCGCTGGGGAAGCAAAGACAGCTGGGCACTGGCGTATTTTTGTGTCATGATTTTTCTTGCTGTTATATATTCACTAATGGGGTAAGAAGAAATGTTAATTATCTGAAATTTGAATAAAGTTTGAGATAATGGCAATACTGGTTTTAAAAAAATGCCTAAAACCCCCAGCATTTGCAGCACAGAGGTATTTAATGACCATCTGAGTAATAACTCCACTTCCAGCATGAATTCACAGTTCATGCAAGCACATGGACATCAATGCAATCCAGAACAATCACCACATTTACATCTGGTTTGAATTTGTTTCTTTAAAATAGAAATGAAGGGCATGAACATACATTTGAATGTGAGAACAGCAGCAGTGATGGATGACACCTAGACAAAAAAGCAAAATAGGCAAGATGTTTAATTTTGGTAGTTCTGGGGGACATAATACTCCCTTTGCCAAGTTTTTTTTTCCTTATAATATTGTCTCACTTGCCTCCTAAAAATGAAATCTGCCTCTATAACAGAGGCTACAACAAGCCCACAACAAGCCCACAAGAGTGGACCTGAAGCTTCATTCTAAGGGTCTCAAGAGTCCATTTACCTGTGCAAAATTGTCACTGCAATGGGGACAGGGGGTTTATCTGTCTACTTGCAGGAGAAAAGATACTGCCTCACCTCTGCTCCCACCTCCCTGCTCTGCTTGCACAGCACTACTATGAGGTCTGGTCCTGCAGCGTGCATTAAGGAGGGTGAGCCCCCTTCCCTTCATGTGGTTGCTGCAGTACAAATCCAAACTGTCCTGCTGGTGCCTGTCTGCCACTCCAGCAGCTTCTGATATTCCTGCTCCTCCTTTCCTTGCACATGGCTGCCGTTGCTTCCCCCAGGCCAGGGGATCCAGCTGCAATGCTCGGTTCAAGCAAGCATCCTTCCTCACTAAGGAGAGCCAAGGCACTGGCAACTTTTCCATTCCTGTATTTTGGGAGAACGCAGCATTCCCCCACATGACATCTGAGCCTTTCACTTGCTGCCATCCCACCCCAGAGTGGGAGATAGCGCTGGCAAGATGTGGATGCAAGCTCAGTAACATCCCTCTTTCAGTTTCCCAAAGGAGAAAGCCATCAGCAAAGAAAGCTGGAGGCATCTTCCTCATCATCATTACCCATACTAATGACAGTGTTTAGCATTCAAAGTTTGACTGGTGTCGCAGCTGAAGTAACAGAGCTCAGCTCAAATAGAAAAGGCCCAGGAAGCTGCAGGGAAGATGCTCAGAGCCCAGGCTCCAGGGGAATACCTCTCCATTAGTAATCATTAAGCACTGAAGGAGGAAATTAACTAAAGCAGAACAGGTTCTGTTTCTAATCTTTGCCAAATTCCCTGGTACAATGGCTACCCCAGTTCTTTTTAGCTTCTTTTCATCAGTAGTCCACCAATCTCCAGACAGGCATGGAAATCCTGGGCAGGCTGCAGCTGTTTGTGAAGCTATGGGGAACAGTTTCTCAAAATCCACACTCTCCAGGACTGTCCCCTTCAATAGCATGGGACTGTTTCTCTGCTTTGCAAATCAAAACACCTTTCTAGCAAAGGAAAGAAAATAAAACAATAAAAAGGAAAATTAACCCCCTGCAGAAAATATGTGTTCCTGGGCCTGAACATCTGCCTTAGCTGCTTTGTGGAACAGCTAAATGCTACTATGAACATAATCAGCCTCAGAAGCATTGTGGGGTGAAGCTGCTCAACTTGAGGGCTCCATAGAAGATCTGAGATCACAGCTCACATTTGAGCTGTTACCCTTGGGTGCAGAACAGTAACTCTCACTTCCTATCTTGCTTCATAACCACCAACACTGCCCATTTATCTTTTACTTAGGACTCAATTCAGAGGTCACCTGACTCCTATGTTTTCCCCCAGGACTATTGCCTCTCAGCATCCTTAGATCTCACCCACCACATCTTGGCCACCTGTTGTGGCCCTTCTGAAGCCAAAATTTCCAGACATCAGGATTCTCCTTCCCTGCAAACACCTCACCTCCATTTACCTACAGGCTGCCTGCTGCTAAGCTGGATGTCTGCAGCTTTTTTCCAGCAGCTATAATGATAGCTGTTCTTCATAAGAAAGGAATTTAGGATAAATATAAAAAATACTAGTTCAATACAAAATACAACACCTCCTCTCATTTCTACTCGACCAATCCTTAACAAAAACCCCTGGGACAATAGAATGTGCTTTGCAGCTCAATGCTGTGGAACAAGTAACAAAGCCCATAGTAATGATGTGATTGACATCAGTTATCTTGGAGAGAACACCCATCAAAGGTAGGGGATTTTTTTTCAGCTGTTGGCTCAATGTAAAAGAATCATCTCTAATTGCAGTTGTGCCTGTACCAGCTATGAGCAACATGAAAAATATCTCATGGGGTCTAAAAACTAAGGTAACAAAGCTTATAAAAATAAATGCAAAGGAGAACACAGAAGTGTGTGTGTGTGAGTTTAATTCACTGGAGAGAAAGTAAACTAGTCCTATGTTTCCTTTTTTTCAGATGTGGAAGTAGGAAAGCATCCCACTTTCTGCAGCTCTACAGATCACAAATGGAGCTTCTTCAGCACTGTTGCTCAGCTGGAGATTATGAACAATTCACTAACTGTTTAGGATTTCAAGCATCCTTCATTCCTGCTGGAGTTAACATCATGCTGGTAAGCACCCAGAAAGTTTGAAAGCTTATGCAAAACTTGTCCAAATAAACTATCTAAAACCTTTTGATCTGCAAACCACAGCAGGGAAATAACAGCTAAACCAGTCTTTCTTATATCCCAGCACTTGTGCTTCTGGCTGGAATTAGGAAATGCACATAAACAGAGCTTTTTCTAACCTCTAAATACGAGACCTTTCAGAACAAGTACCACCTTAGGCCACCCTCTTGTGGCCAGGGATAGTTTTGCAGCCACCTTGTCCTGCTTTTCCCTCTCCACCACACGGACAGCTTCCACTCCCTCCAGCATGGGGAGTTATTGAACCCATGCTCTTTAGTTCTTTGTGGGTCCCCCCCGATGCAAAATGAGCTTCTGAGGATATGTATCAATGCTAGCAAAGCATTATACATGAATAAACCCATGCTTGGGACATCGGATTCTGCAGGTGGAGAAAGGTTGAGTGGTAAAGGCTGGGAGCAAGGGGAGCATGCTTCCCTCCAAGCACATTGCTACACCCCGAGCCCAGACTCACCACACTGCTCCCCATCAACTCTAGAGAAGCCAACCTGCCCCTTGCCTTGGCTGGTGCTTAGTTGTGAGCAACCTTCTCAGCACACCTTTCACCCTGCAGCACAGCAATAGGCTGGGGAAAGTCAGAGTTGTTTCTGCATTGCCAGGGCTCTTCAGCATTGCAGGGCATTCAGGTGCTGAGCCTCGATGAGTCAGTTCAGTGAGCTGATCTGACAGGGGGGAGGAAAAAAGAATAAAGTCTTCCAGGAGATCAGTTTCTTGACATAATTTGCCCTGAGTGGGCAAAAGTGAAGCAGGGGGAGGGTGCAGCTGAGAGCTGGTAGAGGAAGGTGATGGCTGCGCTTTTCAGTATCAGGAGCCTGGTTAGATGCAACATCAAATCACACCCTAACTTCTCCCCACTTCTGTTTTCCTGTCTGGATAGCATAACTAATGCATGCCCACATTGTCATCACATCATAAATATGTGCCTTTAGCCAGAGGCCACAGTAAATTGGAATTTAGAGTAAGCTTCCTTTATTCTTTTTATTTAAACCTGTTTATGTACTTTTGCAGAGTAATAGTAGCACATCCCCTATCCTTTCCATAGCATACTTATTAATACCCATGAAAGGGAGTAAACAAGGCAGCAGAAGAAACAACCTGGGTATTTTACTGCATCTAATTCTCCTTTTGCATCATTCATATTTATACAGGCCAGAGACTGATTTTCTTGGTCTGCCAAGCACGGCTGATATATACACTGCGAACACAGAACAGACCCTTGCTCACAGTTGGGTTTCTCAGTGTCTCACTAGAGTGCTTTTGTTTTATCTCTCTCTGCACCTTTGCAGTGAGACAAAACATTACAGCTCAGCTGGGTGGGCAATTGTTAAAGAAAGGAGAATAAAATATGCAGCAAGGCTAGTCGAGGAAAAGGATATAGACAGAGCTATTGTCTTTAGGTACTAAAGACTATAGTTAAGGCATTTAGGCACCATTGGAATAAGAAGGAATTGATGCCTAGCTCCCTTTGAAAAAAATATCTTAAAACCTTTGGCAAAAGCAAGGGGGAAGAGAAGGGGACAGCTAGCTTTGTTTTGATGGTAAAAAGGTGATGGGGATTTCCTGATGCCAGGAAATCCTTTTGCTGCATAAATTCAAGGCAGCAGCTTTTTGCTCTCTAGTCCTCTCTGCACCTAAGGGGACCTCTGGACCAGGGCTCTGTAAGTGGCCAGGGCTCCAGAAGAGCTGCCCCAGTTGGTAATAAGTGCAATGTGGTAGTAGATGCAAGTGGGACCTATTCCAGTCCATCCAGCAGCAAGGTCTGAACTTGTATCTAAAGTCATTCTGCCTTTTCCTCAACTTCCAGCTACCTACCAAGCTGAGATACTCTCCCAGAAGGCCTTAAAAATCATTTTTTCCCCAGAAAGCAGCCATCCAAGTTTCTTTTCACCTTTTACTGCACATCCTTATGTCCTGAAGGTGCACACTGCTTTCAAACGCTTAGTCTCAGACTAAGAATCTGAGCAGCAAAAAAGGCCTGTTCAGTTGTGTAACCCAGGACTGTCTCAATTTTTCTTATTTTGCTATGTGTTTGTTTTAAGCTCCCCCAGACAACACAAAAAGTTAGCTACCTGGTTCTGCAGAGATAGATCTGTTTGTACAAGACACAGATAGTTGCTCAGATAAAATCTTTGTCAATATTTTCTATTGTCAGATCCATCTTGCATGCACAAGTAAATCCTCACTACCCTATCCTTCCCTTTTGTATTAGGCTTGGTAAAAGGATAGAACAACATGTGCTTTAAAAAAAGCCTACTGAAACATGAATTTGCACTACCAAAACCCAATTCCCTCAGGGAGAAAAAAGCTAAGCAAACAGAAAAGAGCTGATGTTTTACACCTCCTTTGATGCCCTCTCAAGAGGCCTCCAGACTCTGGTGCAATGCAAGCCAGTTGAGTCTGCACACATGGAGCTGAACAACTTGGCTCTCGTGGTCAGGAGACCAACCACCCCAAGTGATAACTGCTGAGGGCAGCATCTCTTCAGAGCAGCAGGTTCAGGATTATCCTGGTCTAGGGGAAACAGGGCCACCACATAGCAGACTAACAGGGTGCTACACAGAGCAGAAGCAGGTGTTAATTATTGCTCTGAAGTCATTAGAAATAATTTGCTGAGCAGAGCTGTGCAGGTTGTAATGAAATGCTCAGCTCACTGATTGCAGTGAGCACATTTATAACAGCTGGTGGCACATGACAGAAGTGTCTGGGCAGGGACTGACAGGGTGATAGGGCTAACTCTGATCACCCCCTCCAACCAGCTCCATGTGTAGTAGTAACACAGAGAGGCTTCTTAACACCTAGTTAGAGATGTCTAAAATCAGGCTGGGGTTAAACCAGTCCAAATCCTAAAACATCAATCATAAGGTGCACCTCCATAACCAAACACAGTGGTTAAGCTGGACAATCTCTCCCTTTCTGGGCCACCCAGAGAGAAGCCTGTGTTGCACCCTTCTTCCTTTGCACTTTACTATTCAGGGGCTGAAGACTCAGTCTTGGGGAGCAGCAAGTCTCCAAGTGGGTTACAGGAAGGAGCCACTCAGCATAGAAGCTGGTCGAGCCTGGATTTGACACAGAAACATGTACTATCTCCTCCATCACAAGTGACCATAGCTGCTGGGAAAGCAGACAGCCAGTACATTAGTTACTAACCAGCCTCAAGAGGATCGCATCTTCCTGTCTCCATCCTCAGGGAAGTGTGATCTCTTAAGAGGAAAGAAATATTGATGCTTAACAGCTACAGGATATAAATAACTTTGGCAAAAGTCTTTGTTTTTCCCTCAAATTGGGTTCTTTCCATTACACTGATTTATCCCTTTTGCCAAGACTCACATTCTCGTTCTTCTTAATTATTCCTGACAAGTTATAAGAGCTATGAGGGTTCCCATAAAGCAATCTAGAAGACCTTTCTCCCACTGAAGAAAACAGGTGAAGTTCAGCAGGCCTGCAGACTTTGGTGCTAGGGAAGGCAGGAAAAACCAAAAGGGAGTGGAAAAAGGCATTTATGCATGCCTTGCAGCCCCAGGCATCCAATGTGGACATGAGATTTGATTGAAGTTCTTCAGAGCATCATGGTACTTGGGGAGATAGGAAAAACACAGCCCTGACATCCTTCTCAATCTCTGCATCTCCAGACCAAAAATATCCATTCTCCACAGCTGAATTGGTCTGGTTTTGCAAGGCATAAACTGCACTCAGTAGAGCAGGATGAGACCAAGCACACCACTGTCTCTCCTATGCTTGTTACCACTTGCAAGCAGCACACAAATCAGTCGCCCCTTCAAGGGTCTGAAGTTTCACAGCAAGTCAGTATTTCATCTGTTAATACAGCTTCTCTGGTTTATTACTGGTGACAACAGAAGTAGAGGGAAACATGGTTTTCACCCTACCTGTGACCAATAGGTTACAGAGAAGGAATATCCAGAATAAGTGAATGAGTAATTTCATTATGGCACACATAAACACTGATTTTGCTCTCTGCAGGAGGAGGGATGCTTTTCAAGGAAAATGTCAAAACACAGCAAAATGAGTTTAAGAACTAAAATAGGGATAAGGCTCCTAAGATGGCACTGTTGGAGCACTCTCTGGCATTGGTCCCATCCATATCCCGCTTTTTCATCCCCTTTGAGGTGTGGGCAGAAGTAGTAAGCTGTCTGAACTCCTACCTCACAACTTCAGGGGAGGGCAGGGGTTTCTAGCCACCCCATTTTCCATGCTGTTGCTGCAACACCTGTACTTACACTAAGCTAGTCTCACAGCCAGGCACTTCCCCCCCCCCCCCCTCCCGTGATACCCAAAGGTCTTCCAGTTTACATCACCCATGTGTGAGCACCCCTCACAGCAAGACCCTACCAAACATACCATATCCAAGCCCATAGGGAAGCCTAGGGCTGAGCATGAGATGCTAACCCAATCATAGCCACTAGCACTATAGAGTTCTCACTGCTGTTTCAGTTGAGGGATGCTTGGAGTCAGATACAGCTGGGAAGGGTGCAGCAGCCAACTGCCTCTGCTGGAGCTGCTGCAGCTTATACCTCAGCACATTCACAGAAAATCCACTTCTCATTTCAGCTGCTGTTAATAGTTTGCCTGTAAACTGCAGCACTCAAGAGCACACACACATCCTGGTGAGATGCCCTGTCATAGGGCAGGACCCTCCAGCAGCACTACTGCTCACACCAGAAACAACATACAAATTCAGCTGCACAGTGGCCACTGCTGTCCCCAAATAAGCCCATAACAGGCACTACCCTGAACTAAGAATAACCCTTCCTCCACTCTTCTATCCTTTTCTCAGTGCAGCTATAAGACACAGATCCAGAAAGGTGGTAAGTAGCTCCCCAACTGATACCAAGGGCAGGGGGAAGTACCAAGTCAGCACCACTTGTTGGAAAAAGCTTTCTAAAATAAATGTGAGCAACTCACCAGAGCTGAAATACAGCAATCCTCTCAGCTTCTGCCCTGGTACTCTCCTCTCCCACTAATGTTTCATGGATCACAGCTCTCAGGTGATTACAGGTGGCCTTGCTGGCCCTTAAAAGCACTGCGGTGTGAGCTGGTTTCCTCCCTCCTTAATTGAAGAAGGCTGGGGGCAACACCTGAGATCAGTTTGTAATTGCTTCTCAGAGCAGATGGTTGCATTGGTCTTAATCAAGCCAATTAGGAACATATATTCTCCAGAGGGGTAGTGGGTGATATCCCTGATGATGAGAGGGAAAAGAGGTTGTTTTTGTTTGTGTAATCCCAAAAAAGCTAGTGAAAATTCAATTTCTGGATGGCTTTTTTTTTTCAATTAAAAATTTTGTTTTAATGGAATTAGTAAATGAGAGACACAGAGTTGAAATCTCTGTTTGTCCAATATCTGTCCAGAGCACGTGGAAATCTCAGATGTGTTTGTGCCACAGCAAATCCTGTGGACTCACTGAAGTGCACAGGCTAGATCTTACATGTATTCAGGAAATCTTGGACACCACTGGAGAAGTTTTGATCCGGTAACACCTGAATCAGATGATTTCTATGCTTTGTCTTACACTTCTCTTAGAAATGGTCACGTGAAATATAAATGTTATAAAGAAATGGTCTTCCTTCAGTGTTTGCTCTGAGTTTAATGAAACTGCTCTCATTTGTGAAGGTTTCTTGCCTATAAAAATACTTACTAAGTCCTAACTCATGATCTATGGCTATTGCAAGCTGCTGGCTGTTGGAAGAACACACATCCCGTTAGTGCATAAACCAGAACTGCTCTTTGCATCAGCTCGCACCTCCTCACGTGGATGCAGTGAGACTGTTGTTGGGCAGTGGCACATCGCAGCCCGCAGATGAGAACGTGGACGTCCCAGTATTCATCCCAACAGGTGGGGAGCATTCGCACAGAATGCTGAAGATCTAGACATAATAACAGTATCAAGTTAATGAATTATTTTTAATAACTATAGTAGAGGCTTTCACTCAAAGGAAGTCTGAAACGCTGCACAGACCTGTATGCTAGGGATGATGAAAGAAAACATGTTAAATAAATATTTTGTAAGTTTTATTGTCTCTGAAAAAGAGCTTGTTGGAGAAATCTCTGTCTGTGTGCATAAATGTTCATTCTTTACCTAGCTCTTTAGGCAGCTATATTTTTAGTAGAAAACACTTCGCAACCTTGTTTGGATAAGAGAGAAGATTGTGGCCAGACAGAAGGGCAAATACTTCACCTTGGGAAAACCACCAGCTGACATTTCCTGCCTTCACGCTGCCAATAAGAAATAAGTTTTCACAGGTCTGTTCACCATCTCAAAAGCTGTCTCCAGTCCTGCGGTGCTCGTGTAGATCTGCTGAGGAGCTGTGGACCCGCGTACACCACAGGGTTAACGAGAAGCCAGGCTGTAAAAGCAATTCCAGCCCTTGCTAATCCCATCCACTGAGCTGTAAGTCTGTTCTCAAGCTTTCCTGGCACAGCTCGTTGCTGCACGTGCCTTTATATTATAGCAGAGCATTTTATCTTTAAGCTGAATTTTTGTAGAGCCGTTGAAACTAGTGATGCTTCAAGCTGCTCTGTCCAGATAAAGGACTGGGGCTGGACTTCTTGGAAATGCAGGATTTGTGTCCCCAGTCAGAGTGTTTTTCCTCCTGGCACATGCCCAAAGTGCCCATAACCTGTGCGCCGAGGGAGGAAATCAAATAAAGTTTCCAGGGCAGGATGCCCTTGATTTTTCCATCATAGGTTGATCTATGTGGTGGCCTTTCTGCTGCTGACAGCAATATACTCTCAGATATTTAGAGATGGACCTTCCTCTTCTGGGTTCCACTCCCCTGGACTTCTCTGGCTCAGGATTCTTTCAAATTCTTCCCAACTCACATGTCTCCTGGACATCTCCTGTGCTTGTCACCCATGGGAGCCACCTCGGGGTAGCTATCCTCTGGCCATCTTGCACTGGTGCAGCTGGAATAACCATGCCAAGGATGCTGGTGGTCAGACTCTGATCTGTAACTGGGAGGTACCGAAGGATCCAGGAGGTTGGTGGGAAGAGGTAACAAGCCAAGGGATGGGGACCATGGTTGTTCTTGTGCCTGGTGACTGTCTCTCCCTGTAGAGAACACTGGACAGCTGTTAGGTGCAATTTCATTTCTCCTTGGTCTTTCTCTGGCACCTCTAACCACTTCCCCATAGTTTAAAGCCCAGCTGGAGATTTCATTAGGGAGGGTGTGTCATTGTGTGTCCAGTGCCCAGAGCAATGGCACCCTCATGGCTTCCGGAGCACTGTAGGCTCTGCTGCAATAACAGCATCATCTGTGACAGCAAAGTTAACCCAGACCTGGTGAGGAGATTAATTTTAGTCTTCTCTGAAGTCAGACTGGGTGCATTTCCTCCATATCTCTCTGCAAGTAGTGAAGGTAGGACAACCTATGGCAATGATGTTTCAAAAAGGCAATCCTGTGCTGATTTCAGCCTACTTGGCCAAGGGCAGCACCCAGCGGTCTCAGGAAGAGACTTATCTTCCATGATTTACACATCTTTCTGTGCACTCAATGGATCTGCATGCAGAGCACACAGATTGACTCAGAAAGCTCTCAAAACATTTTTTTCCCCCATATTATTCCCATACTGCCTGATTTTATCCTGGTCATGACTGGAAATGTTGGCTTTTTTTTCCTCCCCAAGTATTCCACTTACTCTAACAAGACATGGATTGCACTTAATTGTTTATCCGAACTGAAGCTGTAAACTATTTAAATGATTCATCCATTAATATTCAAGGTGGATGCTGCTTTCACACATTGCATCTTGCGGAAAAAACAAGAGTTGCACGTGTTATTTTAATGAATCAGTAATTACTGCTCGTAAAATGCTATGAAGATATGGTACACCACTATTTATTAGATCATTATTTTAGGTTGTTTCATTTAATTCGGTGACAAGCACTAGAATTTACATGTGAAAGGAAGGTGCTTTTCCACAGTCCGTTGTGTGTTTCTGCTACCCTGTGCAGGTAGCGATGCACTAGAGCTTCATTAGAAGAGGCAGGACACGAGTCCCCAGTAGTGATATGCAGACCTACTCTTAGGGAGCATTTTGCCAACCTTGAGAGTTTACAGCCTGCAAATAACTCTGTTCAGGCCCAGTAGTTTCTGGAAAAAACAAGCAAACAAACAAAACAAACCAACCCCAAACCCTGATTGCTTGCTCAGGCACAACGCAGGGTAGCTGGACAGAAAAACACTGGCTCAGCGGAGCATCTTGTTTCAGCCCACCTCACCCTTGCTGGTGCTCGCTCCACACACTTGGTGCGGGGCCCCTCTGTGTCTTGAACAAGGAACAATTCATCATGTGAAAAAGGAAGGCGTCAGGCCATAGAGTAATTGCTGGGAACATGGGGATTGAATGACTAAAGCCCCATTTAAGTGACAGGAATTTTGCCTTTCATTTCAGTGTGGCCAGGATTTGCTCACAAGAAAAGAGGGGAAAGTTTCTAAGATTGCATTCAATTTGGATAAGTACCAACAGTTTGTTTGGTTATCCCAGAGCCTTTTATCTGCAGCAAATACAATAGAAAAGGCCTTTGAGCAGACAGATTGAGGGGCTGTTAAATAAGTTGTTACCCTTTTGCTTATTCTGAGTGCAAGTAGCCAATTTTCATTGAGGGAGGCTTTACAGGGCTGCTTACATAAAATCAAGAAGTAGTAAATTGTATTTGAGACTTTAATGATGGAAATTTAACATGCTGCTTACGGTTTACCCTGGACAAGCCAGTGGATCGATGCACAAGGGTCATGCATTATTTTAGCTGAAGAACTGTTGACAAATAATTACGAGGTTGCAGAAGGCGGTTCAAGAGACATACCTGCATAAATAGCTACAGGCAAGGAGTGTTTTTCCTTTATCAGAACTTGACAAAATCTGATTCTGACAAGTCTATGCTGCAGTGAAACTTCACCTCCTGGCTTCTCACCTCCAAAAGTCTCTGGTTTTTGCCCAGAATGGAATTTTGTGTGATGCAGACAGCGGTCTGGTTTCAGTGTAATTCTTCTCCACTCCAGTGCCAGAGAGGTCTAGTAGCAGCCGTGAGACTGAATCAATATTTGCAACAATTACATGGAACTTTACCTTCAAGCTTTCTGATTTCAACTGTCTTTTAAATTTGGCAGAAATAATTCTCCACCATCTACTCGCTGTTTTTAGCAGTAGACCTGAACAAACAGTCCTGGCGAGCAGGCAGATTGTCCGGCCCCAGCTACCTCTGCAAATCTGACTCTGGATTTGCATGGTGCCCCTTTAAAAAAGAAGTAAAAGAGTTGAGAAGCTGAAACACATCTGCATGATATCATTTGAGTCAGGTGCTCTGAGAAACAAATATTTCCTTGCAGCAAATCTATTGTCCTTAAAAAATATGTTATGGTTGATTGTTCATGAACATTTAAAGAGTTTCCTGTACGGCAATTCTTTCTCCTCCTGACAGAATATTGATCCAGCCATCCTGTCAGCTCCTGAGCCAGTTTAGTTACTACCACAGTTACTGCTACAGCAGTAAAATTTATTGAATAGATATTCTTGCTCTACAAGGTGGAAATGAAGGGCTGTGTCTGCTCGTTCCCAAAAAGTATGCTGTAACTATCTCAGGAGCTGAAGACCTTTGAACGTTTATGGAGTTGCAGACTGTATTTTCAAAATTGGATGCTAGGAATGGCAACCAGAAAAAAATCAAGGACCAAGCAGGAAAAGAATAAATTAATTTTTCAGGCTCTCACTAACCACTGTTCTCTTCTTCTGGCTATACAAATCGCTTCCTGCTCCTGACTAATGTAAAACTTGCTGTGAGCTCTGCAGGTTTCTCCCTCTCCCTCCCTACTTTCGCTCATACTGTCCCTGATAAGTGCTGCACAAGCCCTGCAAGGCAGCTGGAAAATCCATTTGTATGAAATGGTGTGATTGCAGAGCGGAGACATTTGGGTGAAGGTCTGTTCTGCTCCCAAGGCCAGGTGCCCGCTTTGCATCCTAACACACGCTGCCATAATCACCAACTTTGCCACTGCCGTACTGCCGTCGCAGACACGGAGAGAAGGGAGCGAGAGGGACCGCGTGTGCGCGGAGTGGGAAGCGGTGGCGTTTGGCAGCTGTTGACTCATTAGTTTTCCATTAACTATCAAGAATACCATGTGATGCATTCCTATACCCCTCTAGCTTTCAAAGGTATTAAAATGCCCAGTGCCATCTGACTGGGAATGTGAAAGGCAGTGGTGGAAAGACAGGTCACATTAAGCAACTAGGAAGCGAAGGGGCCAGCTGGTATCTTAAGAGGGTGTCATTTGTAAGGCACAAATGGGTCTAAGTGAGCACAGGGGAGGCTGTGACCCTGAGCACTGAAGCACGTACTTCTCTTTAAGCAGTTAGTAATTCCACTAAATTCACTGGCAACAATATTTTTGACCAACTCTTTTCTGTGTCTAATGTTCCCTAGATAAAAAATAGAAGTGATAATATCAGCTTGCCAGTTGTTGAGGCTTACAGGCTAAATGTTTGCAGAGTGCTTTGAGATAGGAACCTAGGAAACAGGCCCAAAGGGGACTCCAAGGGTACCAAATCTCATAGGCACATCCACTGCTTAATATCTTTGATAAATTTAGCCAGCTCCATCCTAAAACCTGTTAAATTTCTCACCCCTAGTATTTGGCTGGCAAACTATTCCCAAGTGTTACCTTTCTGAGGATTAAAGCAGGGCTATTAGTATGGGCAAATGAGGGAAAAAGAAGAAAAACCAATTAAAAAAAGATTATCAATTGCATTACGAGCCAAAAGGAGCAAGTGTACTCTGAACAGTCCATTTGCTTCCTGCCTGGA
The DNA here is from genome assembly GCF_028858705.1 of Grus americana. Taxonomy (NCBI): domain Eukaryota; kingdom Metazoa; phylum Chordata; class Aves; order Gruiformes; family Gruidae; genus Grus; species Grus americana. The sequence continues at coordinate 17,112,325 of NC_072861.1, read as the reverse complement.
TCTGGGCACCGTCCCCCCATCCTCTGCCACCGTTGTGTCACTGTTCTCCCTCCCTTACTATTTCGAGGCATCATCCCCTCATTGCTGCTTTCTGCTGTCTCCAGGCATCGCTCCCTCCCCATCTTCTTGCTACCAATTTTTGGATCCTCTCCTCCTCCGCCACCTGACTTTGAACATCAGAAATCCAGTCTCCCCTTACAGCCCTGGAATGTGGACGTTTACCCTGTTGCACCGAGCTCCTGGCACCCCGTTAGCACCCAGCCCCATCCCAGGCTGGGGCCAGGAAAGCCTCTGGCTGCAGAGAAGACCCTTTACATTTGATGAGATAGAATTTCTTCCTTTCATGCTGGCTGATGAAATGAGCTGTATGAAGAAAATGGAGAGCCTCATGGAGGAGTGTGTGGGGAGGGTGGTTGTACCGTCAGCCCCGGGCACCCAAAAGCTGCAGTGACCATCAGGTCAGGATGGTGGCTGAGCCGGTATCAGGAACCACGAAAGCATGAAGGAGCCAAAACTGCAGTAACAAACCATTATTCTTCTTCTCTTTTCAGTCATTATTTCCTAGGATGAGAAATTGCTTTTGTTAAACATTTTAAAATTGAGGCCACTTTCTGCGCAGCAGTCAAGATCTGCCTGTCATTCACATCCGACGGCGGGGAGAGGACCTGGTTTTGGATATCATCCATCAACAACAGACTCACACCACCGTGTGATGAAGGGCAAGGTGGGGAGGAAGGAGAGGGGGGGAATGGGAGGTGCAGAGAGCTGGTAATTAGCATACAGAAATTTCATTTTCAGTTGTCAGCTCAAAAACAACCCCAGCTTGCCATGGCCCAAAGCCATTTCCTGTTGAGTGTAATGACTTTCGTAGTTGCTCTGGACTTATTAGACAGGCAACCAAAAAAAAAAAACCAACAGCAAAAAGCAGTCTTTGAAAATGAAGCAGGCATTGCTAACAGCAGCTATCCATCTTAGTCTCCATTTCCCCCTGGAAGCAGATCCCAGTAATTAGCAGGACTCCCGCATCTCTCATGGAAATAAAAAACAAGTTAAATAAACCCCAAACCTGCTTCCGTCTCTCTGTGAACATCATCCGAGGGAGTGAAATCCGGATGATGCATTCACAGCAAAACCAGCAACTGGCACCACAAAGAGCCAATTTGCTCCTCGGCAAAAATGTCGCGACCGCCCTGGTGCGGAGCCCTGACCCAGGGCAGCACGAGCCGACCTACGGCAGCTGTCGGGAGAATTACAGTCCCACAGCCGTCCCCTTCCCGTGTGAGATTGGATCAGGGCAGTGAAGCAAAATACCTTTAATCCTGACCTGGCAGTATTTGAGGGAGTCGCTGTGCATCTGCTGTTTTGCACACAATGCCTTTACTTTTGTCTCCACCTGATGAGCTCCAAGCTGGCAGCCAAGAGCGACGGCGATGGCCCCATGGATCATTTCCTAGTCAAACAGCTGTGCTGGCAGTGCCGATTAATGTTTCAGGATAACTAACTTCCTCCTCATCTGTGATTCTTCTGTACCTCTTAGTCTGTTCATGTGGAAATGGCTTAGCGCTGGATTTAAACAGCGCTTCTTCTGCAGACTAACTTTGCCTGGTATTTGTCCGTGTTATGGCATGTATCCATGTGAAAGAAAAAGCATGTTGAGGGTAATGGAGCAGAAAGACAGAGGGTCATCATTATTTTTTAAGCTGCTTTGGGGATTCCGAAGAAATCACTTGCAAGTGTCAATTATGTAGGCATTTTAAAAAGGCTGCCTTGCAGAAGGAAGTTTGGCTCTGCCACACCTTCCCCTTGTTCAGATGGCTTTCACCTGAATTTTAATGATCAAAAAGACCCTTCAAGCTTGGGAAAGATAAAACCAATAAAATGTTTGATGTGGAGAGATGGCACAGGGTGACCCTGAGTGCTGTCCTTTGTGGATGAAAAATGTCTCATTTAAAGTTTTTCAGTATGTGGATCTCTTCCAGAAATGAATTTGATTTCCTGGCTTTTGCATTTGCTTCTGATTTCTGTAGAAATTGGCTGGGGCAATTAGGCCAGGACAGGGAGGGGGAACCTGCCTGATTTTGTGCATAGACACTTCACCATCACCCAACAGAGGTATAATGGGTGGTCTCCCTCCAGCAGCCCAGATCAGCTGCTCCGTAAACGGGAGAGCTGGCACGATGAATACTGAATCTGTCGCCACTGCCAAAGGACCCGCATTAGTCCTTAAAACCTTGCTAGCTAAAGAGGTTGTGTGCAAAGGGCTGGAGATCTTCAAGAGATGAAGAAACGTTTTGTCCCCACCAGAAAGCAGCTGATAATGAAACAAGAAATCACAGCCCACACCATGCTGAACATCTGTATTCAGGTTTTCACTTTTCCATCCCCTTAGAGTCCTGATTTAGTTAATTGTCCAAAGGGAGATAAGAAATTATGCCTTCTTTTATTATGTCTGTGAGCTGTTGGCAGCAAGGAGCTCCTGCGTCTTGCAAACTCTGATGTTCTCTCTGATTTGAGGAGTTTGGCTGCTCAGCTTTCTTGTAACTGCATTTGCTTTTAGCTCAGAAAAGTTAAGAGCAAGAGAAAAGAAGTCACTTTGCTGTTTCAGGTAAGGGGAATCCAGTCAAACAGGCTGGGATCCTACCCAGAGCTCTGCACGGGGGACCCTGCCTGCACAGGGCTTGGTGCTGTCCCGCTCAATCAGTGGGATGATTTCTATTAACTTGAATTGTGTATGATCTCAAACCACTTGGGAACAACCTGTGTGAATCTTTTTCAATAAACGCCTTTCCCATCTTTTTATAAATTGAAATACCCTGGAATAGTAAAACCTGCGTCCTGGCAAAATTGATGGAAATATTTTTTTTTCTTCATTGCCAAACAGAATGAAACTCTCTGACTCTTATGATATTTCATGTTTCTCTTAGCACTGAAACTCCTGCAGATGCACGATTAGATAGAAATCTCAGCTACCGGTAAAAAGAATGAGTACATTTTTAGCTGCAGGATTGCACAGAAAAGGTTGAATTCAATGTTAGGGCTTAAGAAGCAGAAGGTGCATTAAAAATAAGTTAAAATATCATGCTTTCTTGGAATCTGACTCATGCTTTGAGGATTGGAAATTCTGGAAATGGTTAATTAGTAAAAACACTTGGGACATTCTCGGCTAGAACATGTTCTGTGCCAGGACCACACCGGGCTAGGATTTAATCTACATGTACAACAGCAACAGGAATTACACACCCTGCCGTATTTCAATGTCCGGTAAGATATTGCTTTGGCATGTTTAGATACCTCCATAGCTCTGCACATATGCCCACTATGGGATTTACTTTCCTTTAATCCAAGCTAATCAGTACCTGTGGAAGGCACAACAGATTTCAGTACAATTTGTTAAAATATTGTAGGTCATGATTTTTTAATTTTTTTTTAAATTTTTTTTTTAGCAAATGAGTACTCTCATAGTTAACTTTGGTTCCTGCTTGTAGAGGAATCGTGCAGAGGTGCTGAGCACTGGGTCATCAGGTCTCAGGTTTCCTGCACCAGAATGTTACCTCCTCACCAGAGGATTGTCCATCTGTTATTCAACTGTGATGGTTAAAGATCCAACGATGTAAACTAGATCTTGTTTCTATTTTCTTATGTGAGGTCACATGTTCTGTGTGAATAATTAAGAATCTGTAAATCCAAGAGTCTCATATAAAAGGCTGAGTAACTATCAAATCTTTGGATCAATCCCAAATTTAACCAAACCCATAAAGAATGGGTAAAATAATTCTATTCATTGCTATACAATATCAGTTTAAGACTTAACTGTATCAAGGGAAATAGGAAACAAAATCCTTGGCAGTTCATTCCAGAGCTACCGTTACAAAACACAAGTTCTGTCATTTATTTGCCTTGTCCTTGATAAATACACACAAAAAAAGGGAAGATTTTACAGCAGAAAATATCAATAATGTCTTAAGGGAGCCAGGCAATATTGGTTTGTCTATTTACAAATCAATACATAAAATCCTCCATAAAGCTGGTACTTATTTGACTTTGATGCCTGAACATTACTGAGGGCGTAAAGAGTTGTTCTCTGTAACGTGTAACGGCAGGGAGCAACAAAGCTGGCGTGCTGCATTGGCTTTCTGGGTTCCTAGGTGTACGCTTGTGTCAGCGCAAGCCACATGGTTTCACCAGGGTCGTGGGCTGTGGAGATGTGCTGAGCAGCACACCGTGCCAGGAATCCCACATGGATGTGCTTGATCTATGACTCGGGGACCTCCTGAGATCTTCCTTGCCTGTCCGAATGCTCCTGGAATTTAGTCTCCCAGTGCTGTCAGACAAGCCCATTGCAATATTTCCATCAGAAATTCCCAGTGGGGACAAATTTTCCTCTATCTGTTTTCATTGCCTTGTACGAGGGAGAAATTAGACACAAAGCCCCATGCCAGAACGTGAGGTTCAAGTCCCATCATGTGCCCTCTGTGGGAAAGGCAGCCCTTCCTGCCCCTTTGTCCTGCTCCAATTGCTGCGTTGAATGAAACAGAATTGCTCAGCCCCTCCTGGCATCAGCAGGTTTTTGTATAATGTTGTTTTCTCCACTACTGGGCAGATCCAGCATGTGTTCCCTAGGGGTTGGGAATAAGTGGGAAAGGCTGAGCAGGCTCAGCTGAGACAAGTGGGGTGATGTCAAGATGTTTCCACGAAAACACAGGCAAGATATTATCTGTAAACTCTACTTCCACTTCCTTTGGAGAAGGGCAAGATCTGTCCCTGGGAAAAGGGATGCTTTTATATCCGTGCAAGACTTTAACTGGGAAAAGGAGCCCAGAAAGCCCAAGGTCATTCCTCATATAATGATCAGGAATCTGAAATGTTGCCCAGAAAAGGAGTGAGGGAAGATGCAGAGAGAGAAATGATACCTTTCGTTAAATTAGCCGAGCAGACCAGTTGCAATACGACAGAGGAACAGACGAAAGACAGCTGGCTCTCTGGCACACGAGCCCTTCTGCAGGGCTGACACAGAGATGGCATACTAGATAAACACAGCCACTCAGCACAGCCAAGACCCCAAGCATCAATTTGAATGCTACAATTACGAAAATATTGCCCTTAACAATTTGAAAATGTCACTTGCAGGATGTAGGATCAACCCTAAGAAATCAGTGAGAAAAAAACTGATTGGGTAGAAATTCCATAAAATGGAGGTCAACACCTTTTCTATTTTCTCCATCAGGATTTTAAAAGACATGAAGTCTGGGATATAAAGGCCAACAGCAAGAAAGAAGGTTTGTTTTTTTTTTCCTCGACCAGCAGTAAACAACACACATCTTTCAGAAAATGAGACATGTCCCAAGGAATTTGAGATGGATCATTGCCTTTTATGAAACATTAGATGTGTCTGGAAGTTAACACTGAAAATTAGAACGCAGAGAATAGACAGACCACAGAAAAACATCATTATGTGCCACGTATTGACTTTCCTTTCACAGTGGGGATAACAGCATCATTGTTTAGGTAAGCAAATTGGAATTGAAATGGGAGACCAAATCCACCTTGGATCTTTTTTTTTTTTTTTTTTTTTGACAAGACAAAATTTGCTGCAATGTCCTATAGTACTTTATTATACATTACTGCCTGGAGGAAAGTTTATCCCCAAACAAGCAGGTGAAAATATTTTGAGAGATCACAAAGGAGCTTAAAGCAATGAGCAAACACCAAATAGGCAGCGTAAGCATGATTAATTTGTTTCTGCCTGCTCCCCCATTCAGAAAGGGATGAGCTGGGAAAAACATGGTTTATTTGCAAAAGAAACAGATTCCTATCATGAAGAGAATGGGGAAAAAACTGCTTTGAATTCTCTTTGTTGCCTTTTGTGCAACAAATTCTCCAACAGAGAGATGTAAAACTTAAAACTCCCGCATGTTAGAGTGCTATCACGTTACTATTTCCAGAAACAGCGGTCTGTGATCAAATGCCTTTGTTCTCCATATCTCCCTTCCCCTCTTCATGTGCTCTTTATTTATGGTCTTCTGCCTGTTGGTTACCAAATTATTGCATTACATGAATGGGGAAGACTGGATCTCTGGTAAAGATGAACAGAAATGATGCTGGTGGTTTGTTCTACAAGGTACTTCCTAGGCAATTTGTGCCACAGCAGGTACAGCCTCAGGAGGACGGCCTTTCTGAGTCTTACATCTTGCTGTTGCATGATGCCTGGGTTGGTGGCTACATGTGGTTTGAAGGTGAAGGCAGTTTCAGAGGCATGTCACCACTGTGCCCTGGTGGCACAGCGGAGGGGGTGGTGGATGGTGGTGTGAGATCGGGAACTGACAGCCATGGTACAACTTCTCAACCTGGTTTTGCTGCTGAATTGGAGGTGTGAATAACCATGCCCTGAATCCAGGAGCAGGAGCTCGATGGTTTCAGGTCACCTACTTTCTGAGGCCGCCCACCCCTGTTCTCTTCATGAAGAAGCTGTGGTGTCTAAGTTGGACACATCTTGTGTGCTGTCTTACCATTGCAGGAGTTGGCCTGAATCTGACCCTCAGTTTTGCTGTGCTGCTCTTCCTGGGCAAGCAGCAGGATGCTGCTGCTTCTTGTGCCAGCCCTCAGGGTCGAGGGCTTCTGGGGCAGCAGCAGCCCCCTCTGCATGCTCCTCATGGGGGACCTGACCTCAGCTGGCTCCCAGCACACGTCCTCCCTGCTGCCACCTCCCAGTCTCTCACCGTCTCCTTTGTGCTAATCTATCCAGGAGGTTTATCAGATGGTTTGCGGTAACCTGGCATTTGTACTGACGGTGAGCTCTGAATATATGTAAGAAAGTGCCTTGGATTTCATACGGATTCAGTGTCATTTTGGTCTCTTTTAGAGAGAGTTTGTTACTCTTTTTTGTCCCTGAGAATAAGTCCTGTTTGTGCTGGTGATATGTCCACCAAAGGCAGCTCCCAGATAAGTGGAAAAATATGCAAACAGCAAAGATTTGGAGGAAGGCAAGAGATTTTTCTCGAGGTTTGTGTGCTTTCATGAAGTGCTGAAGACCAGTAAAAACTTTAAACTGTAGTTTATCTGTATGACGTGAGATGAAAAGAGATCAAATGCACCAGCCACAGGGCTTGAGTGTATGGCAGGTTTTTTATTTCAAATCACAATATTTTTTAAAGAAAGCAGAAACACTGAAAACAGTGTCCTGGGGACAAAGTGCATTGCATATTGCTCAGCTGTGGTTTAGAGGTTTACTCCCTTTTCCTTCCCCCATCCATTGCTAAGTTGTGTCTTCCCTCCTGGTAGTTAGTAATAAACTAACACCTCGGGGATGGAGGGAATGATTGAAAAACCATGAAAACCCTTGAAAACCTAGACTCACCACCAGCAAACAATCTTCCACTGCAGCTGAATATCTGCTTACATTTGAATATTTGATGGAATCTGGTTGAACTCAAATGAAACTGTTGCTGGGAGAAGAATAATGCTACGTCAATCTATAGTAATGATCCGAAGTAGTGCCATTTGCAGCAATGGCATTGTGTTACTCACTGCATATCGCTGCCGCATTGTTAATGAGACCACTGAAACACACGGAGTCTATTAATGACGGGGGAAAAGCCTGCAGGGAGCTGAGCACCCACGGTTTTCAGAGGCCCTCGACTCACATCCTCTGTGCCAGCTGTAGAAGTTTCCACTCAGCCTCCGACACGCAGGAATTGCCACCCCCTCACATCTCCCAGCTGAAGAGCTCATGGGAGCCCTCCCTAGCCCATTCCAGCATGCAAAGGCTGGGATTACAAAAAGCCTGGTACTTCTGCAAGGGGCATACCGAGGGAGAGGTGGAAAGGCAGGATCTCCTCTCTCCTCTGACGGCTTCGGAAATGACTTTGCCTGCAAGCCACTAATCCCTCTGCAACTAAACAGTTTCATTCTCCTATACTGTGACAGTTTTTCCTTCTGCTTTCTCACTGTCATACAGCTACCAAAGCCAAAGACAGATAAGTTATAAACTTCCTCGCAAAAAAAACCCCCATAAAACAAAAAGAAAAACTCACCTGGCTCAGTGGAAGATGCTAAGATTAAACCTGGAGCTAAAGCTGACCCAAAGGTCATCTCTAACCTCCTGCAATGGTTGAAGATGTGCATCATTCATTTCTAAGCTGGGTTAGATGCTACAGAGGTCATTGAACCAGAGGAAAGCACAACTGGTAAGGTGACAAATGCTACCAAAATTTTTCCTCAAAGCAAAGAGGAGCCAAAGGAGAAGGGTAATCACATCTTTTGAGTGGCTGGTTTCACGCCAAGTGAAAAAGAGATGTTAGGCTGTCACCGCTTCCTCCAGCACTGCTGAAGGGGTATTGGCAGGGAGAAGAAAGCAGACACCTCAAAAGCTCACCTTGATCTTCTGAGTAATTGCATTTCCATTAAGCATTGCTTTCTGCCGTCCCCCGGCTCACAGGTGTTCCCGTCTGTGTTTGCTGTCTGAGCACTCAATACCACCTCAAAGTGGGTGGTTGCGGAGGCCCTCTCAAAGACCTGTCACCAGGCCAAGCACAAAAAAGTCTTGGTTTTCCCATTTATTCTCCCCATCTGCATTCAGTGTTCAGTGCCACTAGCTAAATTGATGAGCAGCAGCCAGGACAGGGGGCTGTTTCCATTTGGTTTTTGTTAATGGCACTATAAATAGCTGTAGTGAGCTTTCCACTCCAGCTTTCCCTGGATGCAGGAGAGGATGAAATGACCGGACAAAGGGAGATGCTCTTATCTTACATGGCGGAGAGCTTGTGCCATACCTGGAGCAGGATCCGTGAATAGGTCATTTATGGATCTGCTCCTTGCCAGGATTCCCTGCATCTTCTTCTGAGTTATCAAGCTCTGCCCCTTGCCTGGCACAGGATCTGAGATGAGACAGGTCCTGGTCTAAGCCAGTCTGGCTATTTGGGCACTGGTTTCCAACACCTGAGACTGGACGTCAGATACAAAGAATGAATTTTCTGCCAACAGTGACTATTTAAACCCAAATTATTTATTCAGGAATTTTATTAATTTAAAGAAGAAATCTTTAGTGGACCACATTCTGAGAAACAGCATTCAGTCTGGACTCGTAATACTGATTACAGCCTTGTGCTGGCCCATGGGGCTTTGATTCAAGCTTGGCTCTTGAAAAGGGTTACCAAGCCCCATCCCAGGGTATTTCTATTTGCTTTCAATTGAAAATGAATGTTGTATAAGGACTTAATCTCCAGTTTGCCTTGTAGAAATTGATTTATCACTTAATAACACCCTTGCTGTGATGGGGCGAGAGGATGCAGAGCCTGAGCAATAGCTCTATTGTGCTGTCAGTATAAATTAGAGCTAAAGATGTTACTATTTAACCACAAGCTTTGGGGTTTCTGGATTTTCTACAAGTGCAATTTTCAGCTGACAAAAGGCTTTTTTGCACAACAGATTCTTTCCTGTTTAGGGTTTCATCCCACACAGTTTTCATAGCCTTGCTGCCCCCTGAATCTCCTGCAGGCAGCAGCACATAGGGGAGTGGGGATCAAACTACAGGAAAGATAGAGTCTGCTTTCTGCTCTATGAATTGCAGTGTACAGCTATTGGTCATAATTATAGGGAAAAGGCTCATTGATTTACACTCCTCCTTCTGAAAAACTGAGGTTTCGATAGACCCAAGGAAAGGAAAAAGAAAATAAACTAAGAAATCTGTTCTACTTGATCTGTTATTATAGAGGAGAGAGCTGACTTCAGCTGTCTGTCATGAAGCTCCAAGACAGAGTTCAGTTTGAAGAAAGAGCTTTACTTCTAAAGTACAGACTGTCTTCTTTGTGGTAGGATCTCACCCCAAGCTGGGTGGTTGAAATCTGAATTAAAAGTGCATCAGCTCTATAGACATGGTCTTGTCCTGAAGCAAGGGTTCAGGTGGAGCCAGGAGGAAGACGAGCACATGGGTACCACCCCTGGGATTCATAATTTGGGCATAGCCTAAATGTGTTGTAGATTTCTTCCTCTGTAAGTGGACTAAAAGGATGATACTGTCAGTAATATCAAAATGCCAGATATGGATAGAAAGAGTGGAAAGCGTGGTATCAGGATCTATCTAAAGCTGAGAGCTCTTGATCTCCTGCCTCGCTGCAGATAGAAGAATTCTGCTTTAGTTATTGGTACAACTCGGTCATCCAAGGGAACAAGGAGTGCCACATTGGCAGACAGGTGTTTTCATGCAGAGGAGCTGAACTAATATGAGTAGCAGTCTACAAATAGAGGAGACCAAATCTAGCTCAGGGATTTTCCATGGCTAGAGACTCCCGTCTCTGTTTGACCTGCAGCTTGTTGTTAACTTCAGTTTTGTCTTTTACATTCAGCTTCTGAGAAACTCCCATGAACTGTAGACTTGATTATCCCTGACTTCACCCAGCCCAGGACTTGAGGGTATCATCAGCCAGCCTGTAATTCCTTTGGGATAAAAAGGGAAAAACTCTCCATACTCTATATAGTAATATAAACCAGGGCTTATAGGGTTAACTTGCTATGGCACCAAGACTCATAGAGAGGAGAAAGATTTATTTATAAGTTAACATTTTTATACACATACATGCATATATATACTCATTAACTTGCTAGAATGTATATTGGGAACATTTAATATGTTCTTCAACAGCTGAGAAATTTCTGTTCAGCTCATGAATTCATCACCACAGTGAGTGATAATGAGCTTTTTGCTGTAGGATGCAACTCCTGGTGAAGGAGAAACTAGAAATCCATACTTTTCTTGTTACTAAGGTTAACTGAGAATGTGAAAACTAAGTTACCCTTTGTCATTTCTGCTAAGTATGCCTACAATGAACCATACTAAAATTAGAAAGGTAAAAGCATTTTAAGCAAAAACCAAAATATGGAGCTGATGTACTTTATTACTATTAATCAAAGAAGAACTAGTACCAAGCAAAACTTTCCCAACAATTTGTTAAATCTTTTATACTCACAGTCTCCTTGGTCTGGCAGAACAGAGCGACAAAATCTTGTGAAAATCTTCCCAAACAATTTCTTCTAGAAAACAAATTATTGAATTTACATATTCCTTTACAATTATTTCACAATGCTTTTGGGATACTAATAGCTAGCTAATTTATTTGTTGTAACATAATTTTTTATTTTTATCATGATTCAGGTCACAGTGATCTTACAAATGTTTTCTCAAAATCAGTTTGGTTTTCAGTGACTTTACTAATACTTATCCATATCCTCAGTGTCAAGGTCTCTGTCTTAGAAATTACGTACAAAACTTTTGCACTCAGTACACAATCTAATCTACAAATTAGAATTCTAATCAACAGGTTAGAACAAATTCTAATCAACAATCCCCTCATGGCAGGGGGGGTTGGAACTGGATGATCTTTAAAGTCTCTTCCAACCCAGGCCATTCTATGATTCTGTGATTTAACAAGCATTCAAGGTCTTTTAACAAATAACAAATAAAAATGCTTTTTTCTGTGTCAAAAGCAAATGCTGTTTTGTATAGGGTGGAGTAGAAATAAAGTCCCCAGGGGGGCAGTCTCTCAGCAGCACCGTTTCTTGCTGTTATGACCACTAGTTACCAACATCCTTCATGCAGTCACACCTCTCTCTTCCTTCTCATTTTCCAAAGAAAATGAAAAGATGTTATTTTAAAGATGGTTTTACTGGTCTCCATGATCTTCTCCCACTTCTGTTTGGTCTTGATAGGAAAACACTATTTGTTAATAAAAAAGATTTTTTTTATTATATCAGAGAGATGCAGAATTGTATGTCAATGAACAATTTGATACTCTGAACAAGGAAACACTGACCATATTCATTTTTTTTTACCCTGTAGGTGAAAGAGATCTTTTCTTTTTTGAAGTTCTGCATTGCCCTAAAACCACTTTACAGAATAATAGAGTATTTCCCTCCTTGCACTAATAGGACAGACATTCCAAATCCATGATGTTGAAGGAGAAGCTCCGGTCTTTTATGAGCTGCTGAAGAATGCACCATGCCATCCAACTTCAAACATTCAGTCAAAAAGATAATTAAGCCATCTACTAAGTAATAGTAATGATCTCTTTTATTTTCCCAGATGCTTTCATGCCTGCAAAGACTATATTTCAGAACTCACAAACCTCCTCCTGTCTCCTTTTCTTAAAAGAAATAAAACCTCCCATAGCTACTTTGATGATATAATATATTCATTATTTATTTATTTATTTATTTTTCTTTTCATTTAACTTTCTATTTATCAATGAGATAATTTCAATAAAGATTGCATGGCTGGGTCATGTGCATGTGTACTCATGAACGTATGTCTGGTCTAGACTTTCTTTCTCTGATCGTTGAAGTGTATCAGTCTCTTAATAGCATTCTACAGCTTTGCAGAGCAATTTTAGCCCAGGAACTGGAGGCCACTTTATCCAAATGAAATTCAAAATGTGCTTCTGACCTCCACATTTTGCAAAAGTATGCAAAACCCCTCCAAACTGGCAACAATTTTTTTTTCTTCTTTCAATACAGGAGGCCTCCCTTTTTACTCCCCTTTTTTTTTTCTTTTTTTTTTTTTTTAAATTAGCACATCTTTAGGGACAGGGCTGTGAGTGTTCACTGAAGAAACTTGACTGGGCAAGACTTGCAAGCAGAAGCCCTGAAAGGCGTAGGTGGGCAGCAAGGCGAACGTCACTGCATCCGCACTTCGTGTTGGTAGCCAGCCCACACGCCGGTGGCATCTGTTCATCTCTTCATTTGAGCTTGTCTCTCCCTGCAGTCCCTGGGAGAATGATGCCTTAATGCAGGCAGACCAATTAATATAAAGTATGCCCCCTTCTATTTTATTTATTTCTTTGCTTTTATCTTTTTTAAGGGAAGAAAAAAAAAATATCTCATGCTTATTCATCCTTTATGAGGGATTTTAAGGTAATCTTTCATCAGCTTTCCTTACCACCACAAGAAAAAATATCTCTCTCTCGCATTCTTAGTTCAGGCAACTGAAGCATGAAATGGGAAATCTCATCTGCAGCAGAGAGCAAATGTGTCACCTTATTTATTAATTTCATGATCAGCTGAAGACTTTGATTCATTGGACAAACCCAGAGTGCTTTTGAATAAAAGCAAGAATAAGGACTAGCTCTGGAGAAGGTTGCTGAGTATCTCCTTTTGATTATTTATACAGAGATGCAATGACAAATGTAGTTTAAAATCAAAAAGGAAAAATTACACTACAAAACCAGAAGATCATGTGTCCTTTTCCCTCCTGTGGGAAGTTTGAAGGGCTCTCCGTATTTCTCTGCCAACTCTCTTGTTATGGCCTTGGTCACATCACATTGCAGCCCATACCTCAACCTGCAGATTTTGGAGTGCTATACATCAGATTTGTTTGATTTAGCTAAGCTGGTCTACTGGCTTCAAGGTGTCATTGAAGTGAAATGACCAGAAAGAAAAATGACCTTGCAAGAAAAGAAGTCACCACAACCAGTTACAGGGACACCCTAGCAACTGGCTGCTGTGCCAAAACCAAATGTCTCTTACATTACCTTAACAATTTTCACAAAAATATCCTTAGTCTTATTGGGATTTGAAAACCCCTTTTTTACACAGTATCTGCATATCAGAGCTAAAAAATAGCTGTCTACTACTGTTGTGACGTGTCTTCCACCTAAGTAAATTCCCCACTTTCCTAGGAAACACTAGAGCAAGAATTTTTGGCATCTAATTCTAAACTCTGTAGTTTGACATCACTATCACAGCACCTAAATGTACCTGATGGCTCCAGAAAAAGTTGTTGATGGTCTAACTGGCAATGGTAAAATGTGCTGAGGTCCTGGAGAAACCACAGCCCTGGGAGAAAGAAAAGAGAATTAGCAGGTACAGTTTTGTGTAGAATAGAAAGGATTACTGAAGCGTAAAGTTAAGATACCCTATTTCCATGAAGACATCTCCAGTGAAACTTCTGAGCAATAGCCAAAGGTGCCTGGTAACATATCTATTAGAAAACTGACTTCACATTTATTTTACTGTATTTGGGAAACAGAACACGTAAGGACTATCTTTCAAAAATCTACATTTTCCTTTTTTCTAGAACAAACATAAGGCATCTTCACACTGAACCAGCTTCATATAAATGACTCCAAACTTGCAAAAAATAGTAAAATGTGTGAGAGCATAGTGAAGAAGCTCCCTTCTGTAGCCTGAGGTCTCGGATATAAAATCAGGAGAATAGTAAAAGTAGAGAGACTGTATCAGGCATGGACCTTGGCTCAAGTAGGTGCCATCTCCTAGTATGATGTCCCCGCTTCAAGAAGGATGCTGAAAAGAGGCAGAAAAGTTGTGAAGATTGAGCAACCTGATAATTGTTTAAAAACAAAAGGCATCTCATCTGTTTAGTGTATCGATAATGAGCCTAAAGGACAATACATCATCATCATCTCTAATAGCTGCAGACGGAAGAAAAACTCAGAAGCAAGGGCTCTTCAGAGTTGCAGGCTAGAGGAGAACAAAATCCAACAGCTGAGAGCTGAAGCTGGATCTGTCTGCCCTCTGACTAAGGCATGGTTGTTAAACGTGGCCACTAGCAACCATTCCCCAGGGTTCTTAGTGGATTATCCAGTGATGGATATGTTTTAATTAAGAGTGGACATGTTTTCCAAACCTCTGATCTTCATCCAGATGTTAATTCAGAGACGTTTTCTGGTCTGTTTTATGCAGGGGAGTTGGCTGAGATGATCTCGGCAGTCCCTTCTGGCACTATAATCCATAAGCCTCGTCAATAATTCACGCCATTGCTCCAGATTTCACAATGGAATCACGTACGCAAAGGATGTGATGAAGGGGAACAAATCTAGCCCTGATCTTTGTTAAAAGCTCCCCTTTTAAGTGGAAATGCATATAATGGTTGATTCACCCAGCCCCTGCCTCCTTGATCCGCCATTTAATCAATTAGGGGGGAAACACAAGCTGACATTACAGTTGTGCACGTATGCAAATCGACCTGGTTTATGCCTATAAGGCAATTAAGCTCATAGGTATAAAACAATTATGCTTTAAAGTTTGCTTCTTTCCCTAAAGAGAAGCCTGTGGCATTTAAAAATGCATGTTTACAATCTGAAAGCCATTGTTTTTTGTGTTGTTTAATGGATGTGGGGCCAGAGGGTTAACTGAGCTGTTAGATGGCTTTTCTGTAGGCATCAAAAAGAGCATGAATGAGTCCCAGTTTGACAGCTTGTAGATAAACTGTAGATGGGAGACATAATTTATATGTATTTTAAAAATTCAACAACAACAGCAAATAATTCAAGGGACTCTAGCCAGCTGGTCTTCCTTCTAAAACTGGATATGGAAAGCAGGGAGTCTTTGCACAGCGATGATGACATGCAGAAGCCTTCTATATAAATTTACACATTTATCAAGCCTTTGTGGAATAATAAGCTACAATCTAGCCAGCCTGGGGCAGCCTGCTGTAATTGTTATGATTTGTTTTCCAGATACAGTACAAATTCCTTGGTAATCTTTCCTGAATTTTAATAAGGGAAAGGGAAGACTTAATTAAAGAATTCTTTGTGCTGGTCTATAGCGACTGCCATCTGCGAGTGCTTAGTTCTGGGTCTTATCTCCATCATGCAGCCCACAGCCTCGCCTTTGTAGATGGTGGTGGTAACTTAGGCTCAAGGAGTGAAATAACCGGGAAGCATGGGTTTTGGGGAGCATGCACCACTCTGGCATCTTCAGTAGCTGCTGCAGAGAGGTGAGGACCAGAGCCCTTTGATCTGCTCTGCTGCATTACAGGCTGCTTAATAGCATTTATTCCAAGATAAATTAGGGAAAACCCAGTTTACATATGAAAGAAACATGAACCCTTTTTTTTTTTAAAGGGTATGTACAACATAATTGACTTCTATCAAGCATAGTCTCCGGTGTCAATAGGGCCTTTTGTACATTGAGCTAAATGGGCTTTTATTTTTACAAGAATGAAATAGGGAAATGTATCTTCCCAGGGCACATCCCACAACCTAGTGGAAAAGAGATGAGCTTCTCAGCTGCAGTTCTGTACATGCAAAGTTTATGATTTATTTGGAAATAAATCCTCCCTTCCCATGGTTTTGGGAATAAGCAACTTTTATAACAGGAGTTTGTAATTAAGGCTGGCTGCCCCAGTTTACAAGATCCTGAAAAGCCACATAAAATGGTGGATTTCTTCATGAATGTGACCTGGAAACTAGCTTGGGTTTCAGAGGGGGTTGTGTCTAACAACTGGCAACAAGAACTCTAGAAACAAACACTCCTTGCCTTGATGCAGTAAGAGAAAACTCCAGGAGCACCTTATCAAGCCCTTGCTCCCTCCTTTTCCCCTATTAGAAGTTCTCTGAGCTCATGACAGGTTTGGCACATCTTGGTACACTGACATGTTCCTGAAAGTGTTCCAGGCCAGGTTGGATGGGGCTTTGAGCAACCTGGTCTAGTGGAGGGTGTCTCTGCCCATGGCAGGGGGGTTGGAACCAGACGATCTTTAAGGTCCCTTCCAACCCAAACCATTCTATGATTCTATGACATGAAAGTGTCTTAATGTGAGATAAGCAGGTAGCAGGTAATGATATAAAAGGGTGAGATTTATTCCATTGCATGTGGTACATCACATACACTCTGCTTCTGTTGTGGTAGGGGAGTCAGTTCAGTAGCTCTGACAATGTCATTGGTAATTTATAGACAACCCTATAGCAAGGTGTTTGGGATGGAGCTCTTTCTCACAATACAGACAGATGTTGGGATCCAATTCTGATTTACACCAGGAGTCTCCATCAGGGCAAGACCTGCCAGTCCACAACCACTCATGGGGTCAGACCTTTGCTCCTGAAAACAGCCTTTCCCAAAGAGTGTCCTTTGGCTTCTGACATATTTTCCCTTAAAAGACAAAAGTTTTACAGGTCTGTCCCTCTCTGGCAGTGGAGTCCATGTTGTCATCTGCTGGTTAAAGACAAAAATCTTCACTTTTCTGCCTGTGTTTACAGCCAGGACACTTGAGATTTTCCTTGTATTCAAATGACTCTTTTGAAGAACAGATGAAGTAGAGTTAATAACTGCAAATAACTCCAGGGCAGGGCCAGTTGGTGCAGATTGTGCCACATTTCAATATGATATAGGATAGATTTTAAACTTTCTAAGGAAAAGAGCTAAACAAAGCGCAGCTAAGAGGGCTCTGTTGATTTCAGCAGCCTGGCAAGAAAGGGCATCCATCAGTCATATGTCCAAATCACAAGGCAGGTGAGGCTTTACAGATAAAAATAAATAGCTGAAACTCCACCTAGTTACACACAGAAAATTGTGAAATGGTTTGCTTTGATCATCAACCCTAACATATGTTACTAAATGTATTACTGTGCTTCCTCAAAATAATTTTACTGGGGAAAATGTGAGTATATATACTTTTATGCACCTTTTGCTGTAAGAAATTAAAAGTTTGGCCAACATGTCATCCTCCCTGTTCTGTTTAAGGATGCCTAGTACAGTTTTGAAAGCTTTGCTATTCTCTGTTATCTGTCCTACACCTCTCTCTCCTATCCATCTAACCTACCTTCCTGATGGGCTGAGGAGCTGCTATTGCCCCCACTGCTGCTGTCTATACGGGAATCTTCAGCACTTAAATTGCACTTGTGCTGTGAGGTCTTTCCTTCCATGTTGATCCCACCTAGGAGTAGCCAGGATGCTAATTATTAATCAGTTAAGTTGGTGACTGGAGAGCCAAAAACATAATCTCTGGATAACGACCATCCAAATTAAACCCGTCCTTAATACATGTGTGTTGGAGAAGTGTCTTGGGACCTTCTGTCTTCTGTTACACCTTGATATCACAGCACAGGCTTTCCCAAGGGAGTGGAGAAAAGCAACAGCAGACCTGACAGGCAGGGTTTCATTCTTTCCGTTCTGAACAGAGATTGTACATATGGCATGATGCTGTTGCTTTACCTGATGGGTGGATGAAAGCTTGAGCTGTGGACAGAGGGATTAATTTGTTAAACGAAAAAAGAATTTCCTTTGCCTTTTTCTCTCCTCTTTTTATCCATTTGCATCAAAACCTAATCAAGCAAACAACTTTTTTCTACACCTAGAAACATTCTGTTTGTATGTTATTTTTATTGCACTTTTGTGTCCTTCCAGCTCTGTTAAGGTAGATCAAAACAATATAGGAGCATATGTTCCTGTCAGATTTAATGTGCAGACTTTCTTAAATCTCCCCAAAGCCTTTTCAGATGTAGACCTACATTTAAGTAAGCAATTAATTATTGCATAGCTCTTCCAATGAAAACACAATTTGTTTGCAATTTAAACTGCAGTTCCAGCTCTTTTGAAGTTTCCTGTCTGTTCATTTCCAAGTTAAGGATTGTGCAAATTTGATCTCAGGCAGTACCTGTCAAATCATCAAAAGGCATTGGGGACCCTCCATGTGTCAGGAAGAATTTCAAGTTCTTCACTCACCACCGTGGAGTTCAGGGACCAGGCAAATTCATTCACACATATCTGTATATGCAAACCACTGAACTAAAACCTCTCAAAATCTTAAACCACAGTATCTCACCTAAAAGGACACAGCCTTCCTATAAAACCAGGAGGAGAATATTTAATTAATCCCATGACACTATGAAATGTTGGGCAATAGGGTGTGCTTGGGGAGGGAGAGGATTTGGAAGTGAAGTGTTATTTGTCCTGGTTCACAAGTCAGGGACAAAACTCTGGAGTGATTTTCTGTAGAGAGGAGATATCTGCGATTCAGCCGTCATGTTGTCAACTCTTCCTGGGGACCCAGCACCCTGACAGGGCAGGGAAATACTGTCCACCATAGCTGGGGGCGAAATATGTCTTTCTACTGGAAAACTACAGGCGGTACGATAGCTTGTCATGCAGTAAATCGTCTTCACAGTGCGATACATCACCTGCTCTTAACCCAACAGAAGGCACTAAAGCCCAAGTACAGAGCGCTCCATAAATACACAGAGAAAAATCAGAGGATTAACGCAGGGCTTGTTGTGTTGGTTTTTGAAGGAGGGTGTATAATTCATCACTTGGGGGCAATCATGAGAGGGATATTTAAATTACTCAGAGGACACAGAGCATATAAATAATAATGAACAGAATAAAATGCAAATGGCCTGGAAGGAATCAATAGTCATGAATGAAATCAGCCCTCAGATCCTAATTGAAATGAAAATGAGATGCATATTAAATATGTGCTTAATAGAATTTACATAATATGAGCATCCTGAGCTAATGAACAAGACCTTTCCATCACACAGATACATACAGGCAGGCATCCCTCCTAGGAAGTGAATGCCAATAGATGCACCCACCCTCACCATACTTCCATGTATCACTATGTATATATACACGTATACCTATAGTATAATGGAAACAATGAACTTTTAACCTGTGCTAGGTCTCAACCACAAGCATTCATGAAAAGACCAGCTGTTGTTTCTGAATATCCGTGAAACTGCGACAGGTATTTTGCATACTGCTCCAATATTAATTGGAAGCTTTTGTTTGTGTTGGAAGTAGCATGTGCCAAGGCTTTATTCTGCTTTGTATTTCAGGCCATTTTGCAGTAACTGATTGGGTGCTCATATGCTAATTGCTCTGGGTGGTTCCTTGGTAGCCCCTCATTGGACTCACTGACCTTCGCAGAGGAGTGGGAGTCATTGCCGTTTGAATCTAATTACAAACAATTGAATTATTTCCTTAGTTGGAGATCTCATGTTATGTCAGCAGAACGCAGATGTGTGCCTTTGTTGGGATGTTAAACATTGGCACACTCCCTTGAAGTAAGGAAAGAGTTGCCTTTTCAAAACAGATTTCTGGTGTTCGTGTCTTGGAAGAATGAGCAGCAGAGTCAGGAATATCAGTGTCATGTGCAGGAGTGTCTTCCTCAGGGCTGCAAAAATCGGCACTCATTAACAGAGTACTGCTGAGACAGGAGCACAAGATGGTCCATAGCTCTGGGACCCAAGAAATCACAACAACTGGGTAGGTGTGAGCCATCACGGCTCATGTAGGACCACCACCCTGAGTTGCCACCCCTCTTGTGTTGGAGAACACAAATTAAAGATGCCCAGCTCACTGCTGAAATGCAGATTAACCTTTACCATGCTGGTTAACTCATGCAGCAAAGCAGGATTAGACATGTTCTGCTCCTGCGCTAAAACACCAAAGCCAAAGAGTCCTAATTGCAATTCTGCCACAGCTCATCTTTGAGGTGTCTCTCTCAACTTCTCTGCCTCCATTTCCTCATCTCCACCCCACATTTGTCCTAAGGGTTGATTTTTTAACATTGCTATGGGGTTTTGAAAATGTTCTATGCTAAATCCTATCTTAAAGTACCTAACGTTTAAACAGATTGAGCTTATTTTATTGCTTTGCAAAGCAAATGTCATCTGTATTGAATTTCTTGCCTCATCTGCTAACAAAATGCTCCTCTCTGATTTTTTTTTTTCCCCATTTCTGTGGAGGAAGGGTTGTTGGGGAGGGAGTCAAACACAATAATTTAAGGGCTAAAATTCTCTTTCTTGCTTTAGTATCCAACAGTAATGCTACTGCCTCATCACTACTGAGCCAGGATCCCAACTGGATATCAGACTGATGAGGTCTTTATCCCACATCCATTACTGGAAAGAGACACGTTCTTCTGAATCTGCACCCACTTTGTGACTGGATGGAGGCACTCACTGACAGGGAAAAAAGAGAGAAGGTTTAATTATTTCTTACACTGTGTGTATTGTAAGTGTAATAGAAAGCTGAAGTAAAATCATCCTTCCCTTAACACAGCACAATAGCTCTGACATAGTGGAAGGCTTTGTTAAGGGCCACTCAGAGTTAAGCTGCTATAGAAATCTCAGTGAGTTGTCCTCATGGGAAAAATGGGTCCAAATTATCACTGGTGTAAACTACATTGGTTTTAGCTGTTATCTCAAGGATCAGCATAGCCAGAAATCTCAAATCTGTTGACAAGTCAAGGTGCAGCTTGTGCTGTTGCCCCTTGATGAGAGTTTAGCACAGGAGAATAATTGCAGTGAGCAATGCAGTGGTCCTGGCTGTGCTGCCAGGGTGGGATTGCTCTCACCCATCATGCTACGTCCCTCTGCTTGGTCTCAGTTGAGGCATCTCCATTCTCAGAAGCAGAGAGGGCCATTTGGGAGGACCTTTGGCCAAAAGCTATTCTCGCAGCCAGCTGAGTAATTCTTCCAGTTATATTCCTTTCTCTTCCAGCAGATGGTTGTCTGTAGCTGTTCCTTTTTGCTCCTTTTTTAATGACTCCAGGCAGTGGGAAACCAAGAAAATTGAGACCGTTGACATGATGGATCTGTCCTCGTCACCTGGCCTGCATTCTGTCACCCTGCTTGCCCAGAACTGGTGCCCTGGGTTCCAGCCCATCCTCCCACAGACTCTACAGCCTCTTCATCTTCAGGAGGGTGGCTTTCAATCATGTGCAATAAGCTTGTAAGAACTTGAATCTATTCTAGGCTACCACTGCCAGGTATAGCAGATGCTAGCTATTAGATTTTAGTTTCCCAGAAATTCCTCTGATTCATAAAACATTCAGGACTGTAGACCCCTATTTTGGCCAATCCTCCTCCCCTGCTGTGTAGGTTTTGGCAGTGGAAATGTGTATGAATGACTATAGAGCCAGTCGTCTTCTCTAATATCTTATTTGTCCAGAGCAGTATTTGCTAATCCATGAGCCTCCAGTCCTGGGGAGTCTTCAAGGCATCAGGAAGTGATTTTCCACACGAGAGGAAGAAAGAAATAAGAAAAAAGAGGGTTTAAGCTATACACACAAATTCCCATGGATGCAAACAAACAAAATGGAGAAGAGTGAATTCAATTAAAGAGCATTCAAAGTTCAGCCTTATTTTAGGCTTTTATAAGTGAAAACTCATGTAGCTACACTGCATGGAATTTGTTCCTTTGTATTTCTTTTTTTCAAAATTAGACAATCCTTCAGTTAAAAAGGTCAGAACACTCTCGAATAAGAGCTGAGAAGAAATTCTTCTTGCTGTCCTCCCTGGGGAGCAGCATTCCAGGATGGGTGCCTGTCCCTGGGCAGCTGAAGACAGCAGCAAAATGGCTCTCAGCAGGCACATCGCGGGATGAGACAGAGGAGAATTGCATGGATTGGTCTGGAACATGTGCTATTGCTGCTGTCCCTGGCAGGAGCCAGCATGAGCACAGGCTGAGCACTAGCAGCTCATAGTGTCACATCTTGCAAGGAGGCTACGTTCCTGACATCCCTGTCTGGTGGGGACCACGTGGTGATGAAGCTGAGACCAGGCCTGAAAACCGGAACCCACACCTCATCTATCAAACAGCTACTGCTGCCAGTGCTAGAAGATACCAAGAGCGAACTAAGGGATGCGAGAATGGCTTCGCATAAAATAAATAGACTATTTAGCCGAATTTTGCTTCCTTTTTGGAATATCTAATTTTCCTATGTAATATACATTAATAAGACGCATCTGTTTCTAAATCTACTCATGCTATTTAGAATAGGGGCAGGAGTCATTCACGTGGGACTCGCAGACTGATGGAAGGGGAGTGCTGGGAGTTTTGGGGAAAACTTGCAATTCAAACTGGTCTGGAGTCAGTAAAATGTTCAGGATCATTGTCACTCCCTACCCCACCAAGTTCTCCTCATCTTCTACTACTAGACTTTGTATGAGGATTATCAACTTCTCTCTTCCCTACACCAATGACACCCTCATCTTTTGTAAGACTTTGTTACATTGGCAGTATCAAGATCAGTTTAGCACTTGTTATGGTGGTTTCGGATTTTTTCTAAGCAGAAAAGACTTTATTTTAAAAAATGAAATTACCAGATGGGAAGCTAATTTAATAAGTTGATAATATCTGTTCATTTTAATTAGAAGACTGCACATAGAGCTGTCTACTTGAAATACAACTCAACACAACTGAAATATTCCAAAATTGACAGATCTGATTTTTTTTTCCAAATAGGAACTTGAGAGTACTTTAATTTCTTTAAAAATGCATTGGAGAAGATAATATTTCATTTACAAGGGCATTCTTTGAAGAAGACTGACTCAGGCATTCAGAGATGGAAAGTGACAAGGATAAAAACAACCGAGTTGATAAACAGTGAAGACCATCAAATGAAAGAAGCAAATAAAATCTGCAAAGAAACAGCCCAGTTGTGCCATCTAAACCTTTGTTACTTTTCTATAAGCCATGGGCAGAATGCTACTGTGATTCACAATACAGAGCTTATTTTAATATTCTGCTCTCTCTACACATATATTCCACAGCTGGGAGAACCGGGCTTTATCTCAATATTGTCAAAGTGTTTCCATCATAAAAATAGCATACAAAAAATAGACTGACTGGAACTGAATACAGAATTCATGGAGAAAATAAAACGAACCCTCCACAAAGATCCACAAATGTCTGATAAAAATCAAGATGCACCTTCCAGAGAGGAGATTATGTAGTCTCCCTGAACATAAGACAATATTCTGGTTTTACATCTACCTACTTCCTAACTCTGTTTCCACTGGAGGAAATAATAAATTATTTTTAAAATTCCATTTTCATCCATGCAGCAATCTCAGAAACTTATTAATGGGCAGGAAATGTGGGCTGATAGTAATGTGGTTAAGAATCACATTACTCTATAATCATTTTACCTGGGTTCAGATTAAGATTTTAAGTCTTGGGAGAAATGATTTCTCACTCTTTGTCAGAGATTGACTATTTAGAACAATTCAGAGAGGGGGGATAACCCTTGCTGTATTTTACATAGGGAAAAGGCTGAGGTAGAACATGTCACAGGGAAAGGCTGGATAAAGTTGCATCTATTTTTTTGCGTATGTGGGGAGAGAGGAAGGACCCCACCTCCAGATGTGTTTGAGTTACAGGGAAGACAGTGATTTTATCAAGAGAAAATGGGAGGAAGGGGAATTTTTTCCTCACCACCTAATAAATGTGATGTAGTCAATGTGAAATGAGTTCAGCTTGCTCGTCCCTGCTCCACCAGCTCTTCCTTAGCTTGATTTCATTGCAAAGCCCATGAAGACTCTATTCTCTCTCCCTGCTACAGCTGCTGTAACCAATGCAGGTTTCAAGTAATACTTTGCTGTTTTCCCTCGAGAGTCAAAATCAGAGTTGGCTCCTTCCGTGAGCAGTAGCTGATCCTCACAAGGCAAACTCTAGGGTTCATTCCACACATATTCTTTTGTATGCGTGTCTAGTTTAATTGCAACATGCAAAAAAGTGTCGCCTACACCTGTCATCACTACAGCACTATCTCTTACCCAGGGAAAAAGGCTTGCGGATGAAAATTATCCTGGGAATAATTGCAAATCCAAGATGAAAAGGTCTGAGTGACCTCCTTTTAAACACCACAGAAACATATTGTCAAACCTTTACAATTAGATTGTAAGATAAATATCCATCCACTCGTGGTTAAATTTCAAATGAACATGATCTAACTAATCAATTGTTGTTTATTTAGCACGCTCTAACTACTCAAGTAAATCTAAATTAATGGCATGAGTAATTGGATTCATTTAAGGCCTTGTACTTCCTTTCCTTATGCTCTGCTGCTCACTGCTGCTTAAATGGGAGCAGCCAAATCATTTTCTTCTGTGGGCTACACAGATAATACACCGATCACCAGAATCTAAGTCCCAGCTGCTCTTTTCAGAATTATTCCTCCACAAGCTTAACATCTCATATGTGGCATAGCTCATGATTAAACCTGCCGGATAACTCTGAGCTCCAGGACAATTCAAATTTAAGATTTCTAGCAAAGAAACATCAGGTGTACAGAAGAGAAACTAGCCAGGGTAATTCTCACTAGCAGGAGAGGGAAGATGTTAGTTTGAAGTTAAGAACAAGACTCCAGAGGCCTTGGCACGTGGTATAGATATCTTCTGGCACGTAGCTGAGCCTCTTAGCTATAGCTCAGTATAAGTAGGATGTGATGTCTCCTCCTGCCTCTACTGTAATGCATGGAGTGAGACATTACTTAACAGGGATTGCACTGGACCCCAGGTAGGCATGGCATGGATCTTCTAGATATTGAAGTCAATAGTGCTTTGTACCTCATGGCCCGCAATCCCTTCTTTAATAATCAGCCAAGTATGCTCTCCTGCAGGTCTCTTTCCTTCTCCCAACATGCACTCATCTCTGTCCCATTCCATGAACCCACATGCTGTGATGGGTCTACACATGCACAGTCCCTACCTATTTCTCCACTCTTTCCTGAGGATATAGTTCAGCAATACTTCTGGCAACACAGGACAACTACAGCAACTTTCTTTACTACATAGCAGGTAATGCGTGCAAGTCCTTGTCTCAGGAACCTGGAACTTCACATGCTCAAAGCAGGTTTGCATTGCAGGAATTTATTTTTTAAAATTCCTCCTTTCTGGAAAGCCGAGGCTTGGGAGAGTTTTTCCACTTACAGTTTGCTAAAGGGTGGTCTTTGGAAAGAATCACTCCACATTAGCTACTCTTGTTTAAGCTGAAGTGACCTTACACGTCAGCCCTTTCCTGTCAATCCCTTTCTGGCCGTGCCACTCATGGATGAGATCTTAAAGCTCTTCTTCCACCAGTGGACACCTCTCTTTACTTACTCCTCTCATCCAACAGCTTCTCCAAACAGCAACAGGGATCCCTCCACAATCTGCTTTGTACAGCTGCTCTGTCCTCTTTCTAAGCTAAAAGCACACAGACTATAGGTATTTAGCTTTACTCCAGTCCATGAAGAAGGGGAACATATCTCCTTGCTCTTTTTTCTACCACTGCTTTAACTAACCTGGCTTAACGCAGGTCTGGGCCAGCCAAGGGTGGCAGTGCAGATCCCATACAAGATAAGAGAGGTGGATATTAGAAATAGGAAAGTCCTGAGTACTACTATCATTAGTATTATTTAAAGCTTGAAGTATCCCTAGAAAATTAGGGGTAAAGATAGGCATAACATTTGTCTGAACCTTAATTGAGCAGGTGTATAAGCTGCCCAGCTCTTCCCTGCTGCTCCTATCTTCTTGAAGCTCTCCAGCAGGTTTCATCTGGGTCTGGAGTCATCTTCACTCCCACCCCTAAGAAAATCACTTGGTGCACTGACAAGAGTCCATGGCCAAGCCTATCATGGTTCACAAACTGCACCCAGCCTCTACTACAGGAGAGGAAACAGCTACTCAGAGAAGCCAACTCTCTAAATACACAGCAGCATCTCTTCCAGAGCATCAACTGCAAAAATGAACTTCTCCCTCTTTTGACTCCTCATTGCCTAATGCTCATGGACAGCAGCTGCTGGGAATTGGGGTCCTTTCAGTTCTCCTGCAGGTGAGGACAGAGAGAAGGAGACCTCCTCCACAACAAACAGCATCACCTGGGCATCATTTCACCCGGGTTTCTGGTAAGCCTGTAATTCAGTTATTCAATTAGTAATCAAGAACAACTGCACCCTTCTTTCATCCTATCATAAAGACGACTGGTGCTGCCTGTTGCAGCTCTATTTATAGCTTCCCTACTCCCCCTGCTCTCTCTCACAGGCAAGCAGAGGAGCAGAAAGATGGAGTTGGGGGCTGCTGCATGGAGAAAGGTAGTTATGTAAGCAGGAGTTGGTGTGTGGGGTTGTGATAATACTGTGTCACTACCCATAGCATTTCTGAGACTATCTCTAGAGGCTGTTTTACCTCAACAGGCCTTTTTGATAGACTACAGCTTTTTATAGAAACATTAATTTTTACCTAAAATGTTGAGGTTTTTGTAAGACAAAGTTGGATTTAAAAGGGAGGAAAAAATGTTGCTTCTACCAAAATATTTCTATGAGAGAACAATCACTTTCTGGACCTTCTCAATAGTGCCGTACTCTTTGTGCTTTGGTTAAAAGTGCTCAGCAGTAATGCAAATTTCCTGATACTGGAGCCCTTGGCCCAGCTGGATATGTGAGGATGGACAGGCAGGAGAGCAGGACAAGGCAAAGGGGTTTTGGTCCAGGAGCAAGCTGGATTGTTAAAATAGCAGATTTTCTAACTGGCAGCACAGTTGCTGAGTCTGTTTTAGATTATTTTTCCTTACCTTCTATAAGCACTAATAGGCTATAAATAAACCCACAAAATCTTACTGCCAGGGAAAGCTAATGCCGTTGTGTTTAGTGGTGTTTAGGACTTTCTTTTCATGGCAGATGAAATTGCTGGAGTGTTTGCTGTAATTTGGTGTATAGTAGCTTAAATCAGAGCTTTGCTTGAACCAATTCTCAGCACTCCTTTGGTTGTTGGATCAATGAGCCAAGAGTGGATTTGCAAGAGGCCAAAGGAATTAGGTGTCCACGCTGACTTATTTTGGCCATTGGGCAAACTTTGAAAAAGTACACCCTGTTTTCCATGTGAAACCTATTGAAAAGTCTTCTGAACTAGTGGAATTGTTTTTTCCTTGAATTCTTGCTTGAAATCTTTCTTTGGCTTTTGGTCCGTGCAGCAGGCAAGAGGAACCAGTGTTGAGAACACCTGAAAAGCAATTTAAAGGCAGCAGCTGCTGAAGACCTGTTTCTTTATTGCTCTCCACTGAAAAGGTTCATGGAAAACTATTTGCTTTCCCTGAGCTGCTAAAGAAAATGTTAGAGATGCTGTGGCTCTGTGCAGAGGTTTGTGCCTGCCCTAACCTCTTGCATCCATTTGATATCTGCAAATCTATTGACAAATTATTTCCTATCTGCTTTTCACAGTTGCTAGATTCATAGGATGAGAGAGTCTTTATTTCTTTGCAGGCCAGAACTCTAGCCAACTAGATTAGAAAATGTTACTTTCTGATAGATTTTTTTTTATCCCTTCTAGCTGTCTTACAGAACCCTATACTGAGGTGCACTAAAAAAAAAATTCCACTCTAGAGAGATGATTTTTTTCTATTAACCTCCTCACCCCAAACTTCTTCAGAGATACTTATTCTTTGCAGAAATCAGCCATTCTTATTATAAGAATTTCCTCATGCTCATGTAAGAATTCATTGTTTTTAAAATTAGATTCCTTTTAAAGATACAATCATGTTAGAGATGAGGTCTCGTGAAGCTCAATGGATTACGTTAGAGCCCTTCATTACCAGGCTTTGGTTAAACTCCAGCTGTGTGTTACTGGTATAAGCTTCTAGAAAAGGCTTGAAGGAGCTGGTATCGCACATGACTCTTCATGAAAAGTTGGCATTTAACAAGAGCTGGAATAGTAAATGAAATTGGTGCATTGGGGACTGGGTATTCACTGGCCCACGTGGAGTGAGTCTGCAGCACTTCTCAGCCAAGTTTGCCAGCAAATGAGTCTGGCTGTAAAACACTGTCACTGGTACAAGCAGGGATGCAGAGACAGCTATTATTAATCAAATTTTCTGAAACATGAAAAAAATCCACTTCATATGCAGCAAGGGCTGAAGACAGCCCTGTGGAGGAGTTCATCCCTCTTCCAAAGGAGACTTCCCACATTTTGATTGCATGAATACTTAGAAGAACAATATGTGGAGCACTGCCATCGGAGTTGTATTTGCAATCTGCAATCAAACACAGCCTAGTGCAACTCTGCTCCTTGGGTTTGTTTTTTATTTTCTTTCTTCTCCCCACATATTTTCTTTTTCTCACTCTTCCTTTGTTGTTTATTGTGTCCTTTCAGGCATTAATTTCATCACTGCTAAATATAATTTCCTACTGACTGATACGCAATGGCAGTCAGGCCAGGATTTACACTTCCAGTTTAATAAAACCAATGAGAATGATTTGTGAAATCAATGCAAGAAAAATGCAGGAGGGGAATTTCAAGGATCTCTGAGTTCCTGGGCATGATTGCATAGGATGGAAGTAATAGCTTTGATTTCTTCTGATATGAACAGTGTTTTCATGATCCTCACACAGTGACAGTTGTCCTATAGTGCTTCTTCATAATGTCCTTTTTAACATCAGTGCCTCTTACTCCCATTAGGATGACCTCATATGAGAAATGTTCTTACTTCACTGCTCTCCGCCCACTACATTTCACTACCCGTTTTCTTTGTTCAAGGATTTTTCTTCTAAAACTTGGGGTTGATTCAAAGAAGGCTTTTATAGATATTCAGGTCAATGGGCAATTGTGTACAGTACAACTTAAAATGATCCCAGACAAGATATAAATTCAGAATCATAGGGCTGGAAAAAAAAGACACAGTGAGTCTTTAACCTATCTCCTCCCTGCTCTTGTTTTGGCCTCTAGGAGATTCTTCTGACAGACAACTAAAATTTGTTGGAGTAATCAGATGTTTGATGACTATTGTCTAGGATTTGGGATTTTATCCTGAAATCTGGAAAACTACTTGATTTCATGATAGCTTATAGCTATGTCTAAATCTAATGATTGAAGATGGGTTTTTTTCTTTAGAAAAGGGCCAAGGTAGCAATGACTCCCTTGAACTATGGCTATGAACGTGAGCAGCCTGACTCATTTCTGTTCAGAAGGCACCCAACAAATTTATTAATCTTACTGCAATAGTTCAGGTATCTGTGCTTGTATTCACTGTCTTGTGTTGCTAACTATTGTGTTAGAAAATCAAGGATAGAGGACTATGTCTAGTTGTTGATGGTTGCTGTGGAGTAACAGGTATTTCTTACCATTTGGACTAGACTATGATTTTACCAAGGTAGATATATTTGACTTCATGCTACTTTCCTTCTCCCTGATACATTACTGGTGCTCTGCATTGCACTCATTCTTCAGGGGAAAAGGATTCGCCAAACAAAACAGTTTTCATTCCTGTCCACATGTCATTGTGTTTTAATACTGCTGTTTTTCTCTAAATTTTATCCATCATTTGTCTAGCTCACATGAGGCTTTGGGGACAAGCACAGGAAAAAAAGGATGCTCTGAAGACTTTCATTCTTAGTTATAACAAAGAGCAGATCTGCCTGCAGAGGCTGTAAGGAGATGTGTAAAAGGGATAATGATTTGGCAGATAGATGTATTGTTAGGTTTTCTTGTTCCTATGCTGTTTTTAAACTTACTCTATTCAAGTCTGTGCCACACCCAATCCCATGGCAACTCAGTACACACATATGTGCAGACACACACAGACGCTGTTACCAAGGCATCAGCAACACAGACATTCTGTTGTTATGGTTACAACAAATGTTATATGCTTTTTACATGTAGGTATATATCCACACATACATATTTATTTGTGTGTACACATCTGTTCTGGCTTTAGGCCTAAATTCAATGAGGCAGTTGCACGCGTACTTAAGTTGCAGTAACTTAAGACCACGGAGTTCAGCTGAATGTGGTGGAAATTAAACACATGCTTGAACTCGCTTTTTGGTGGGAACCTTATTATCCCAGTAAATCTGGGACCTCAAGGACAGTCAGATCATCTAGGGCAAACTGGTGCAAATTGTCACCCTCCATCACAGCTTCCCACACACTGCTGGTGCTGTAGGCAAACAGGGCCAAATCCTGCACTGTTAGAGCTGGGTACTTTTGCTGCGTCCTTCTTCAAGGAGTCTTACAAGTCAGTGAGGTTTTTCTTGGCCATCTCTGAGTTATATGCAACAGACAGTGTAAATACTCTTGAATTTTGCCCACAGTCTATAAAGCTTGTCAAAATATGTTTTCACCCAAATACGTACAAATATTGCCCTTTATCCATAACCCCCAAAGCTTTTTTTGAATAATTAAGCCAGTTTGCTGTTGGTAGCTGTCACATTTGCCTGCACAAGGCCAAGTCTTCTTGAGTTTATTAGGTGAAGATAAGAAATAGCTTTTGTAACCAAAGGTGCCATTAGTTCTCCATCTATTTCCCATCTTATCCCTAGGTTTTTGCCCATGCTGGATTCCTGCGTGAGGCTGGTCTTGCATTACTGCAAGATCATCATTCTCTCTGGAGAACGCCTACTCCCTCTGACCCCACGCAGATGTAACAACAACTGTAAAGCACAGAGTGCAGCAATTACCCATGGAAGTGGCAGAAGCTCTGTCCACAGATTTACTTACTCTCTCCACTTTTAATTTTGTCCTTGTTCTGCATCCTATAAAGGTCCCTGTCATGCTGCCAGGCTTTTGGTGCCTGTTATTTATTTTATTTACTGTTGAGAAATGCAAAGATGTGTAAATCCATAAATAGCTAATGCAAGAAATATTGCTTCTCTGACATAAATCTGAGTCTGTCATGGCTCTTGCATCAAATGAATGGTCCAATGGGCCAAGCAGCTCCATCCAAGCCTCCCAGGACCTGCTGACATTTAAATAAAACTTAGCTTTCAGGGTTAGGGGGGAGGGGGAACCAAATGAGTTATGAAAATATAAATTAAACTACACTACTATTGATTTACAACAGCCTGGGCTACGTTAGGCAGCTGATGTGTCTGTTCCGAGACCTTGTCTTGTTACTTTTACATTATGTAAACTTATTTCAGTTAAAAAGAGAGCAAGAAAGGAAAAATCAATTTAAATGGAGGACAGAGATTTAATTTAGCTAGGGGGAAATCAGATCAAGGAAGGAAAATGATGGAGATAAAAGTAACCCCTGTCCCAATGCAGAGAGAGAGGAGCTGGCTGTCTGATGTTCATTAGAATTAATTAACAGCGTTCTGCTCCTCTGGGGCATGAGGGGCTGAGGAGGGTGGGATTTACTGCTGGTTTAAGAATGAATTAGAAACACAGACCAAAGGAAAAGGGAGGCAGGGATTCTAACTTTTTTGTTTTTAAGAAGACAATGGGTTGGATGATCTGGATTCAGATGGACAGAAGCGAGGTGGTTTAACCACAACTGCCTGTCACCACAGCTGCAGTGGAAAAGGGCAGCAACTGATGGGGTTTTGTCATTTACAGGTAAGAGTAGAAGATGTCACCGAATGTAACAAGGATGACAAAGTGTCCATTAACAGAGCTTTTGCAGGCCTGGATGAATTTGTAGCCAGACAAAGGAAGGTGGCTTCTAGCCAGTGTACCTGAGAAAATGAGGCTTATGTGATCCACGCTACGTATGCCTGTGTCTTTGCCTGTGGCTCCCTAAAAATCATGATGTCTGCTGGCTGACTTGAACCAGACATGTGAATACATTGAACGATATTAAGTTCCCAGAAGGAAATAAGCCAGCAAGTAGAAAAGCATCTGTATTAATACTTGGGCTGAGACTAGGGCTGAAACCACATTCCTTATTAGACACCAGAGAATCAATGTAAGACAGAGCTATTATTAGCATCCCAGCAACGAGAAAAGCTGGAATCCAGACTCTTAAACCCAGGATAATCCAAACACCAGACACAAAACAGCAGGAAAGAGGTTTCATAAATTCATGTGGGCTTTTTTCCTCATCTATCACCAAGAAGTCCTGCCAGGAAGCCTGTTTGTGCCAGTCCTGAAAATACTGTGCCTGTGCTCACGGTGTGCTGGAGGAGGAAGGGCAGCCAGTCCTAGAGTGCGAGCTAACCAACAGACCTGCTTCCAAGAATGTGGTAGGCAGCTGAGTACGGAAGGACACAAACTTTGTTTGTTTGCTTTGGATTCAAAAGGAAGGTTAATTTTAAGCTTCATCAGGATTTTCTGACGGATGGAAGAAATCAGCCTTTACCGAATGCAGGGGAAAATGACTTTTCAAAACCTGGAGGGGATCAGGGCTTAAACAAACAAACAAAGAGTCACTGAAATTAAACCATGCAAATGTACTTGACAGATTCCCTGTTCAGAAAATGGTGCCCAAGAACAAATAGTTCTTTGGCTGTTGAAATGTTACAGGATATTGGCAGCCTAAAGAAATGAAAATAACCCTCTGAATAAAGACCTTTGGCATAGCCTGAGCTGCTGTGCTCCTGCCCTATGGTCAGGATGTGTGAGTGTCATCAAGATGGTGATGACTGAGTTATTTACAAAGTCCCTTTTTCAAAGGATGCCTTGATGGGTGCGTCTGTAAAGCTGATCCCAACTAGCCACAGCATCAGTCACTGAAGACTGTTCCCATATGACATAAAAGTAGAGTGTGGGCCCCTGAAATCTGCCTTTACTGTCTCCCCATCAGTTTAGGGAGTGGTCAAATGTGAACAAGAGAAGTGCACTGCTCAGTCTGGCACTCAAGGAAACAAACAAATAAACCAAAAAGCAGGGGAAGCAAAGGGATGGGGACAAAGTAGAAGATCATGTTGGTGCTTCCATGTCTACCTAGAGCTGCTCCTCCAAATCTGCTGCAGCCTCAAGCCTGCAGAATTGCCCCTCTCAGGTAGGCAGGCTGATGCCAAAAGTTTGGGAAGATATGATGTTGTTGGGGAAAAAAGGCCTCTTTGTTAGGATCATTTGCCCAATGGAATAACATACACAAGAAACACCTTAGCTGGACTTTGACTTGAGAAGAAGGGGGAAGGAGCAAGAAGTTACCTGGGCTGTGCTTTGACAACCTGAAAATTCACTGGGAATTTGACTATCAAGCTACCCTAAAACTCATGAGTAGGATGAACAAAGTAGGGCAAGATCTGAACTTGATGGGTCAATCTCTCTTCAGTGATTCTATCTCACTAAATTCAATCTTTAGTTCAGAGAGGTGAGACAGAGCTGAAAATTGAAGCTCAGCTATAGAAATTGAGTCTCAGGAAGGCAAGAAAGCAGCAAGGCACAGAGGGAAAAGAAAATAATTTCTTAAATATCTTCCCCTTTGATTTCTCTAGTGAAAGCCAGTGTTTGCCAAGAGATAATCCATGCATAGCTTTCCCTCCTGTGCTTAGGAAAGTAATCCACTGGGGGCCAGATTTTGAAACGCCAGCACCCAGCAGCCAAGTATGAACTATATTGCTGAGCAATTTCTTTCATGACTAATCCTGCTGGCTGTTCTGGTAGGAGGGAGAGCCCTTCCCTCCTTGAGGGAAAGGAAACTCAGTCTGGACCATGATTTGTGCACACAAATGATCTTGAGGGCAATAGCCAGTGTGTGGTGGTTTGGTGCCACTGAGATGTTCACCTACCAGGAGTGGTTGCTCAATTGTCAGTAGGGTTGAAGAGGGAATGGATAGAAAATAAATAGCTCTCCCACCCCATGTGTTGCTCCGTGGAAAGCCCAGCCAAATTGGAGAGCTCACTAGAGTGCCTTTAACTTCCAGGGCTGCCACCTACCTTGGAGCTGCTGTAGTTCTCCAGGAGCCAAGGCCATGGCTCTGTGTGGTCCTTGGAGCCAGTTCAGGTCTCAGTGTGAGGAATTGTGCTTTGTCCTATGAAGACGTAAAAGTTTGGTTTTAGACTTTTCTGCACTCAAAAATATTCAGACAAGAGAAACTCTGAATTCCTCTTTTTGCATGAGCTTTGGGATTACTTCACTTTCCAGCCTGGGAAAGTTCTTGCAGGCATGGTAGGAATTATCACTAATAGTTACAACAGTATTTATGCATTATATTTTAAATCATCTTGCTTGAAGCAGTCTGTAAAGAACCAATATTACAATAATAAGCAACAATTTAGAAATGATCATCAAAGCGGAAAACCAACATAGATAAAAACTAGAGAGCCAAAGGGCATCATTAGAAGGAGGGGGGGCTTCCCTTTGGAATGCAGCCATGATGCAGAAAATGCCTATTCATAGCTATCTTTCACCTGATCCCTCTTCCCTTCGAGGAAAATGTGCATTAAAACTTAACATTGCAATTTCTGTGTTAGAATTCAAAAAGCAAACACAGCCATGAGCTTCTGGTTGTTTTGAGATCTCGTTTGCTGTAGTTCACTCCTCTTATCTTATACGTGTTTCACGTGTTATAAAAGAAAACACAGCTATCTTGACTGCACCAGGGGTCAAAAATGGTTTCTGCTGGCATTTAAGTGAAAGACCAAGATTTTCATGGACTCAGGGCAATAGTTAAATTACTACCAGCCGCAGTTTTACTGGGTATAACCACATAGCCCAATGGCATTGACACAAGGAGAGAAGCAGGATAGCTTTAAAGTATTATAGACACAATTTACCATGCTGCTTATGTTACCGTGACTGTACAGAGTCTAACAGCAATCCAGGTTTTTCATTAAAACCTGTTTTTTAAAAGAACATTCATTTTCACTGGTCAGTGTTAAAGACCTATGTATGTTTTTCTTCAAAATCTGAGCATGTTCCTAAAAAATAATTTGACTCCTAAAAGAGAATATTTTAATTTTCAGCTGGAAAATACTGGCCATTGACTGCCAAAGTTTCAGTTTAATACAGAATAGAAAAAAGCAGTTAAAATGTCTTTGCAAGAAAATCAGCATCTCACTATTAAAAAAAAATCTTTCTGACCAAAAAAAAGAGAAAAATGTTTTGTTTTCTTCTTTAGTGAAATTCTTTCCTCTTCCTTTGGGTTATCTTTACCTGGTCACTGGTACTAGCTCTGCTCCTTTTCTCCACTTCCTTGACTGCCTCGGAGCATCCCTTCCCAATGCTGCCGTTTCCCTGGAATTGCTCACCACTGCAAGTTTAACTCCTGCGCACAGGAACTGGAGTCCCTCGATGTGACACAAGCCTGACAACGCCCTGGACAATGCTGATCTGGAGCAGTGCTCTGTCAGCTCCCACCAGTGCTGAATGCTTTATAAGGCAGTTTTTATATCAGTTTCTATGTGAAAGGTGTCCTATGCTATTTGTGGAGTTCAAGGACAAAAGAAATCATTAGATATTCTTTTCCAACTTCTGATGTCAGACACAGAAACATAGACATCTCTAAACTTCATCCAGTGAAGCTGAACTGAGTGGGCAAACTGCTGTTTGGCTAATGCATGACTTCTGATAGAGCATCCAGTCTGGATTTTTCCCTGCTGTCTTTTCATTCTCACATCCCCAGTTCTTGATGTGATGGTTGTCCAGACCTCTTATTTTCCATGTATAATACATTGTGTATATATATAAAATACACTTATATGTATTATATGTTTAGTTTCTAGATGCAGGATGCCAGTTAAACAAAGATGTCGTTAGCCTAGGCTGTTGAGTGGTGGCTCTGGCCCCATCTATTTGAGACAGTAGGAGTTTTCGATTTTAGGACCCTAATTGCATCTACTGACTTGTACCTGGTACTTCGGGGGATGATGCTGGTTGTTTAGTAAATGCTATAGAGAATTTCAAAGTCATTGGTGAGGCCTTATCTGGAGGTAACCAGGTAAGTGATCCTTTGTGAGCCAGTAAAGGCATTTTTGAGTGCAGCGAGGGCTGTCTTTCCTCCCCTCATCCAAATGGCTGAGCACATTTCTGCCCTTAATGGCTTGATGTGGGAGAGAGATGGGCTGGCAAGCAGAGCCAGACCTCTCACATGGTGCTGGAGAAGGCTGACCAACAAGCCACAGGTTCCCCAGTGCCACATTGTCAAAAGCAATGTTCCCATTTAGTCACTTGCATTCAGTGTCTTTCAAGCCTCATTGAACTGCAACAGGGGTAAAAAAGTCTTTGCGACAAATGTTACCTTCATCTCCAGGATGGAGATGTTTAGAGGACGTCATTGCCCTCACTCTGACTGGGGGTAAGGCTGGAATAACTGCTGTCAAGCCCATGATGAAACCAGGATGGAGGAATGCTGTTAACAACAGGCGGCTGTCAACACTTCCAAAACTCTCCTCTGAAATAAGGCCACTGGGTTGTCTCGAAATCTTGCACTGGGTGTGCATCTCTCTGAGCTGTGGGTCTCTTAGTGTTAAGGGCTGTCCGGAGCAGCGAGCGGTACAGCAGCCGCCAGGACCCCAGCTGAGGGTGACAGCTGCAGAGGCATCATTACTTCCTACCTCCCACTGCTCCATGCAAGCTACTGCTCCTAGCTACGACCAGCTTTTTATTTTAGTTTATATGTGACATAATTTCCCCATAAAGGAGGGCTGATTGTAAATCCAGATGGAAATGGAACAGTTTGCATGAAATGCACTTTAATTAGTTAGCTAAATGTTTGCAAAGTGCTTTGAAGATGTAAACCACCATACAAGTGTTAATGGTAATAATAATAAAATAACAATAATTAATTTCCCCAGGAAGCATGTGTACAGTACGTGCCCAGAATATCCCTACCCAAGAACATTACAAAAAAAATCCCCTTTTACCTCTGACATTTTATTGAGGACTGAGTAGTGCAATAAAATAAATTAATTCATTTATTCATCCATGGAGACTTGAGTTTGGATCTAGTTTAAAATGAAAATAATGGCTGCAGTGCCCATTAGTCAGTATGACAGAAGTATAATTTAGAGCAGTTAAGCAAGACAGGGCTCTTTAACAGTGAGACATCAGATAAGGGGACCAAGTATCACTGCCTTTCAGTTTTCTTTTCCCATAAAACCAGTATAGCCCAGCAATAGGGTGGCCTGCGGTGGCTTAAAGTCTGGGTGTTGTTCTGAGTATAAACTATGGAGGAGGCAGGCAAAAACCTAGACTTTCCGCTTTTACACATTGCTCCTGGCTGGAGTTTGGGAAACACTGCTCACTTCCCTTGGAAGAAGAAGTGTTTGTTTCAGTGCTCGCATTCCCATAGATTTGATTTCTGCAAATATTCAGACAGGTTTCTGCACGCAAGAAGTTAGCGTGAAGAGAAAGCCATTGCTAAACCTAATGCAAATATGCATTTGCCAGAGGATTTGCTCTGCAAGTATTTCAAGGTTGCCCTGAAGGCTCCATGGGTCTTCAGAGCAAATCTTCAGCCAACCTTCCTCGTGCTGTATCACCAGGATTGCATTTGCTAAAGGAAACGGGGCTAGATTGTCCTCACATTGAGCAAAGGAGTTGACAGTACAGCGTGCTTCCTTCAGCTTTGTGACAAACTTTCACTTGAAATCTCTCAGACTTGTTAACTTACCTGTGACATCCCACAAAGCATGTTTGCTTGTGCAGGTCACCACAGAGACTTGAGGGCAGGGTAGAGAAGCTTTGTAGATGGTCTGATTTTGCCTTGCATTTTTCACGCTTTATATAAGTGCATAGAGGAATGGTGAAAGTTTACTTCATTAATCAGTAGTTTATACCCAGAGCATTAGGGATTTTAAAGCTGAGGAGATAATGTGACAAATGCAAAAATGACGTGAATTAGTGGAAAACTGACTTTTCCCCTTGGTATTAATTCACTCCTGTGGCAAGGGTGCACTTTCAGAGTGCAATCAAATTCATTAAGAGGTTTTGATGGATATGGAGAGACAGGAAAGCAATATTTATCACTTGGAAAAGCTTTACAAGGCACAAGAAGGGCCCCTTTATGGTGGCATTACTGCAGGAGGTGTCATCTGCCAGAGACCCTGCGTGATGGCTGTCCCTCCCCAAACTGGGGGCATGCAGATTGCAAATGAGGCATTAAACTTCTCTCCAGAGCTTGGGTTCAGGAGTTTACTTTTAATCTATTTTAGAAATACAAATTGGAGAAGGAAAGTAGGAGGGCTGGGCTGCTTTCTTTAGAAGGACTCTGCCACCCAATTCAACAACAAAGAGCATAAGTGAGATTCACCTCTCATTCACCTGTCTCAGAGCAGAATTTTATCACAAAAACCATCTGGTTTTTATTCCAGGTACTGTTGTATATAGTATCATATAGCAAGAGGCACTAAAATGAGACACTTGAACAAAGCCAAACCTGGAATTTATCTTCATGTCTACAAGCAAATGGAGTCGCAGCAAACAGCTTTAGATGTATCTTCAATCTTGTCACCAAAACAGAGGAGATATTCATTCTCCACCAGAAGTAACAAGAAGCATTCAAAAGGATTTCTGAGGCCAGCCATTTTTCCTAAAGGAAATCTTTAGCTCTTTGCCAAAAAACTGGAATAATATCTGACAGTCATCAGTGTGAATTTTCTTGAAGAGGGTGCCTGGAGTAAGAAGAAAGAGCTGAAGGCTTTAAGCATGCAAAAATAAGATAACTTTACCCTGATTCTGAATTCATCCTGCTTTTAGAGGAAAGCAATGGGAATTTGAAGTCTCCACGTAACCCCAACAGCACTGACTGAATAAAAAGAATAGGATTGACCTGCTGAATTTGACCATTATTTTATTGAAAAATTCCCAGCTAAGGAATAAAGGATTTGGCCCTTGGAAATCCAACTTGTATTTGCAGAGCTGTTTTCTGACCTTTTCTGTAAGCCAATGTAGTCATGAGCAGTAAGATCAAAGGCCTGATGAATGTCTGATGTGAAGAGAAAAGAAGAGGCTTCAGGCTCTTTCCCTTAGAGGCTGATGAGCACTCATTTCCAGTTAATTTAATAGGATATATGCTGAAAAAGGGACTCCTGTATACAGTACATTGAACACAATCTCTTATATTTTCTCTGCCTAAGTGGCCAGTCTGTTCTAGTGAGTCTCTGTGTTAGCAGATACCAAATATTATGTTTGTCAGATGAATGTGCCTCTTCCGAGGCTTGGTTTGCAAGGTACTGGATGCGCTACGCTTCAGCCACGAGACGTTCCCAACACGCTGCTGGTTCAGGATGGATATAGAAATCCAGAGACTTGGCTGGTGTAGGACAAACAGAAGAGATGACCCAAACCTCCAAGTGGGGCAAACCAGCAAAGTTTCATTCATTTTGGTGTAGCAGCAGTGATTATAGTCCCTGATGGCCTGACTGCTTTTTCAGATCAGTTGACTGTAAAACAATTAAAGCAATGGCACGAAGAAGGAGCGCGTTTTAAGGCAGTAACACCAGCAGCAGTGAGCCCAGAGGGAAGCAGCCCCACTGCCAGCAGTACAGTGGGACCAGCTCTCCCCACACACCTCTCAGCAATGACTCCTGCACATTTCGTAGGAGAGAGGAACAAACAAAAATGTTCCTCTGTGCATGCTCGCTGATAGTTCCTAGCCCAAAGCCCACTATACAAAAGCAAAGCTCAGTTAAATAAATTTGGAAAAAGGCAACATCTTTGAAAATCTTTTTCTACAGTTCTTACTTGCAAAATAA
Source organism: Grus americana (assembly GCF_028858705.1). Lineage (NCBI taxonomy): Eukaryota > Metazoa > Chordata > Aves > Gruiformes > Gruidae > Grus > Grus americana. The sequence continues at coordinate 17,072,477 of NC_072861.1, read as the reverse complement.
TAATGAAATAATAATCCATCCCTGTATGGGGACTTTGGGAGGGACGTAATGAAAGGAAAGGGAGGAAAAGTTGATATTATTCAATGAAATCTATTTAGTGAAGCTAAGCATGTCAACTAGCACTGCATTTTGCATGTGTCAAGTATAAGAAAATTGTATTTGCAGCAGGCAACAGCCCATGCTTGAGCCCAGGTAGCTACATTAATGTGACCAACTGCTTTAGGATTTTCTCCACTGGGACGTTATTACAAGCTAACCATTTTTGCTGTTAATTTGCTGTGCTTCACAGGATGGTGAGGAAGGCACAATGAAGGGACGAGGTGGTTAGAGGGGAATTGGGCGCTTAGCTGCATTGTACTGCAGTAAGTAATTACAAAGTTGAGTATTTTGTACACTCTCTGTTTTTGATGGTTACCATCAACATACAAATACTTTGTAACTGCATCATTTCTTAGGCAGCAGATAAAGAATCAGCCAACAATGAGAGTCTTCAGCTTTCAGGCATCTGTGTCCCTGCTTCTTTTGCCAAATCCCTGTGTGGAGCTAGAGTTTGGGTAGATCTCTCCCCTAGGTCCACTGAACAGCATCAGGGCCACAAAGGAGGCTGTTCCCTGTTCTTTTAGGAGCTAAACAAAGGCCAGAAAAGCATCGTTAATCTTTCTCAAGGTAGCTGGGACAGTCAGGGCTGTAAAATGATTCAGTGCTCATCTGCACTTTTAAAACCTTGTACAGGAGACAGTAATGCCAGAAAGCCCCTGCATTTACCTCTGCAGAGGACTGAAATGAGATGTGCTCCAAAAAGTACATTTTATCAGGGGAAGCTACAGCAGCTATATCTGTGCTAGCAAAGTGCTCCTCTTTCAAATTTAGCCTAGGATTCATGCTCTCTTTTCCCTGAGACTCAGACATTCCCACGCTCTATCAAATGCATGTGAGATGCTACCAGGCTGGTCTCTGAAGGCTGGAACAGCTCCAAGGAAACCATAGACTACGTCTGTTGTAGCAGATCTTAATTGCGTGAGGGTGAACTACAAGTTTGCCATGATTACCCTCTGCAAATCAGGACTGCAGAGGCTGCTCTGCAGATGTCCCTGCCTGTCATGTTCACTGCTATCACTTCATTGTTTTCTTATCCTCCCTTCTGTTTTCTCTCAATTTAGTCTTTGGTCCTAAGCACTTTCACGCCACCTTTATTCCGTATTTGGATAGTGGCAGAATGTGGGTCTTTACAGGCTGCTGCTTTTAAGTAGCCATCCTACAGGTTATCTGCTGTGCCTTACAGACACTGTCCACTTTAACCAACCAAAACAAACTTTGGGCCTTGTCCTGGTTTTAGCTGAGAGAGTTGATTTTCTTCATAGTAGCTAGTGTGAGGATATGTTTTGGATTTGTGCTGGAGACAGTGTTGATAATATAGAGATGTTTTTGTTCTATGGACTTATTGTTGAGCAGTGTTTACACAGGGCCAAGGCCTTTTCTGCTTCTTGCACTGCCCTGCCAGCGGGATGGCTGGGAGTGCACAAGAAGTTGGGAGGAGACAGACAGGACAGGTGACCCAAACTGACCAAAGGGATATTCCATACCATATGACGTCATGCTCAGTTTATAAGGAGCTTGGGGGGAAGAGAGGGGGGGGGCGGCGGAGTTCGGAGTGATGGCGTTTGTCTTCCCAAGTAACCGTTACGCGTGACAGGGCCCTGCTTCCCTGGAGATGGCTGAACACCTGCCTGCCCATGGGGAGTGGTGAATGAATTCCTTGCTTTGCTTTGCTTGTGCGCGCGGCTTTTGCTTTACCTATTAAAATGTCTTTATCTCAACCCACGAGTTTTCTCACTTTAACTTTTCCAATTCTCTCCCCCATCCCGATGGGCGGGGGGAGCGAGTGAGCGGCTGCGTGGTGCTTAGCTGCCGGCTGGGGTAAAACCACGACAGACCTTCAACTGGGAAAATGGAGGTGTCGGCGAGAAAATGAACTCCGGAGCTTCAGTCCTTCCTGCCTCTAAATCGCTGCTAGTCTCAGTGGTAATAAATTAGCATTTAAAACACTTTAGCTTTTCATCATCCATTAAACTAAACATCCGCTACTCATTTATTTTCTTTCTGCAGTATCATTGTCTTCACGAGTTTGCATGAATTGATTTCTTTGAATTGGGTTGGGTATCATGAGAAGACTAAATATTCTCAAGAAGATGAGAGCATGAGCTGAGTGGTTTGTGTGTGTGCAAAATAAATTCCCATCCAGAGAAGGGGGAAGTGACAGTTCAATACAGAGGTACCGTTACAATCCTGGAGTGACAGGAAAACAAAAGTTGGATGTATGTGCAACATGGGAACAGGTTGCTCGGAGAAGCTGTGGATGCCCCATCATTGGAAGTGTTCAAAGTCAGGTTGAACATAGCCTTGAGCAATGTGATCTAGTGAAAAATGTCCCTGCCCCTGGCAGGGGGTTTGAACTAGATGATCTTTAAATGTCCTTTCCAACCCAAACCGTTCTGTGGGGCCTCTTAGGTAGGTAGACAAGTATCACTATTCTCATTTTATAGGTAAAATGGAAATCCAGGATGGAAGTCAAATTGTTTGAGAGAGATCAAGCAGCAGACAAACTACATAATCCTTAAGAAAATCCAGGAATTCTGGGTGTCACTCTTGCATTCTCCCTTCTCAACCATGTTGTTATCTGAATGTGTAAGAAAACAAAATCTACAGTAAAATAAGCTTCAATTATATGTCAGCGAAGCCGAGGTAAGCAGCAAGTCCCTCAGTTTTGCCTTTCCAAGATGAATCAAAACCCAAAACAGACAAAGGAAGTTTAATTTCTTTGCAATAAAATGCCATTATTGTGTCTGACAATGACAGGCTTTGCATATACAAACACACAAGTGTGTGCACATGCATACAAAGTTGCTCCATAATAACAGGTTTTCTGGCTTGGTCTCAAAGCTGACATAAATTGGAAGACCAGGAGCTTCTCCTCTGCTGGTTTATGGACCATAATAATATTGCACTTATCCTGATGATCCTTCTATTAGGCCATCATTTTTAACCATAAGATAGACTGCCCCTCACAAAGAAAGGACACATCCATACAAGGGGATCTGTCAAAAGGACTCAATATGTCACTCTAAACACGCCCATGACCCAACCAGCACCTATTTGTCTCCCTTCCTTCTTTAATTTAATCTAGTTTTTCTCTTTTCTGATTCCTTTCCTTTTTCACCTGCTCAATGAATGGAAATTGCATTGATAGGAAGGCAGAGATACCAGCTGCTCTGTAACTCTCTCCATTTATCTCTCTTAGACCCTGAATCAGTCAGGTGCTTATGTGCATGCTTAACAATAAGCACCTGCCTGAATCCATCCTTATTCAGTGAAACATTTAAAACTCATTGTAAGCCCCACTGATACCAAGCGGAGTTAAACACAGTTAATGTCATGCTTAAAATTCAGCCCAGATGAGTAGTGCTTTGTCAAATCTTTATATGGCACTGGATAGCAATGCAGACCTAAATGACCTCCAAAAAGCTGCTTATTACAGATGTTCAGAGCAGTTAGGGGCAAATACCTTAAGGTGCAGTTAAGGAAATATACCCGACTTTGTATTTTTGCCACTTACAAGTAAAAGTTCAAGGAAGCTGAGAGAAGAAGGTTCAATTGGCTCTCAAGAAGTCACAAAAGCTCTGAGGATCAAATGCACAAAAATGTTACTTTTAAAGTTTTCAGGATAGCTCACAGCTGCCATAAAACCCAGATGACTTCCATATATTTCATTTTATCTGCCTAAAAGTTAAATTTACACATTATAAAATCTGAAGGCAAAGTAGGGATGCTGTTTTGTAGCTGCTTGCCTACGATTTCCAACACTTGAAAATCATCATTTAATGAGACAATTTGAGTGGAAACCATTCAGTATCTCAGTTACTCTCCTGGGTCATCATGACCAGCTGAGGTAACTCATCACTAACACAAACAGTTCATTTGCACATCAACTACAGCAGAAGTAACCTGGAGGATGTATAGTAGGCTAGCTATGAACACAGGGAGCAGGGACTCCAAAACTGTACCTGCAGCCTATGTATCCTCAAGAACATAAAATAACTAAAACTGCCTGTTTCTGGTCTGAAGAAAGTTTGCCTGTGGTATTTGTAAGAGCCATCTGCTCTCCAGAAGTTCATTGGCCATTGCACAAATGGAGTGGCAATGCCTAATGGGAGGTGTCTAATGGGCAGATGAATAGAGCAAGCTGAACAGCTCAATCTCTAACTATTAAGAACTGGCTTTGGTTGGGCTGCTTGGCTGAACTGCCAATGGCACGGCCATTGGAAGGCTCAAGATGTTTATCTGCAGATAGGTTTAGGGTTCTTCATCAATTTTCAGCACTCTGTGGCTCTTTCTAACCTACTATAAACTCTGCCTGATCTTTTGATCTGCCTGGAGCTTTCTGCAAGATCAAGCTAATGCACCCGGAACAGAAAGTGCGTGAGAGCTGTAGAAAAGCAATAGATTTAGCGATGGAAAACATTTAAGCTTATATTTTCTTTTCTCTTAGATGCAGCCACTAGTATCCACATCACTGAAAACACCAGAAAGTCCTTTCAAAGTGCAAGGAGTCTCTCAGGTCAGGTATTACGTGGAGGCAGCAAGACCCCAGTGCTCACCATGCCATGCACAGGCAGCATCCCCAGTGCCCCACTTCCTTCTGCTCTTCAAGAAATCTTATGCCTTGAAAAAGCTCCCGTAGAGCACAATTCATCCGCCTAGCAATACACTCACCACGGGCTTGCTAGAGATGACTCTACTTTCCACCAGTTTCCCTGTGCAAACTATCTGCTGAGATATTTATGTTTGGCTCTTCTTATGTGTGAAATCTCTCCTCAGCCAGGGCCCTGTAAAGCAGCTTTGCTCTGAGGCACCGGTGAAGCTCCAAACTGGTAAAACAAGCGGTGAGGCAGGAGGCACAACCTCCACAGGAGGTAAATCATGACAACACAGCTTGCAAAGAATAGCAGACATCACCATGCTCACCCAAGGCTTGCCAAAGAGCTCGTTTAAGTTCCCTCTATCACCTCTTTACATGTACGCAATTGCTCACGCACACAAAGCCGATGAATTTCCAACTACATGCAAATAAACACACACATGCTAAAACTCCATCAAACTGCACTCCTTCTGCCAGCTGGAAAAGGAAGGTTAGAGTGCTTCTTGTTTTCCCTATTTTTTTACCCACACAGCAAACACTGGGATACCAAATAAAGACCTGTATATAAAAGGTGGAGCAGTACAAAGAGGACAAAAATACCTGAAGCAAACTCTGCTGCTTTGCCTAGAAGGAGCTGCTATTTCACTTCGATGCCTGCTGAAGTTGTGGATTCCTCCCTTGGTCTCAGCAGTGATTTTCTTTCCTTAATTAATCAATTACACATGTAACTGTGGTCCATTAGCAAGGCAGATGACTGTCTTCAGACTCTGATTACTGGCTTTGGAAGGGCCCAAAAATATTTCAGTAGGATGAATAAATTTCCTCTATGAGGTTTTAATGAGACCATTTAGCGTTCTTTTAAAAAAAAAGCAACGAGAACTGAAATGGGCATAATAAGCCAACTCCACCTACATCACGCACTTGGGAAAAACAACAGGCCCCAGTTTTAGACCCTGTCTGCGCTTAATTGTACTTGGAAGAGTGCATAATGGAGGACTAATGGTACCTATGCGTTTAGTTCACTTAGCAGTGGAGAGGGGATGATTTCCTACACGCAGTATAGCACTTTGGTTGGCTGTTTTATAAGATAATGATCAGGACACATACATTAGTAATAGACTGCCAGGACTAGTGTGTCCTGGGTTATAAAACCCAGCTGGTCATGATCATAGTTATTAATAATAAGAGTAATCTGCATTTCTAAATCACATCTGACTGCAAGAGCTACCAGAGTCTGTTTATATAATATACATATTGCAGTAAGTCTAATTTCATCTGTGCATAAATATAGGGGCATTTTTCTGTGTGGGGCATGTTTTCAAAGAAACAAAAGCTCAGTTATTAGAGCAACTCAGTATACTGTGCTGCACACAAAAATACAGGATTTCAGTACTTAGTTTTCTGACATCTTCCCATAATATACATAGTGTGTCTATTCGTTTCATTAATCCATTATTGACAAGAAGAGCTCAGGACTTTGATTTTAAATCTCATCTGAGATTCTGAAAGCCTCTAGTCTCTAGCAAGTGTTTGCCCCTGGGTCACTGCTACTATTATATGCTGATTTGCATTTATATATTTTGTTTGGAGGCTGCATTGCTTTCTCCTATCTGAATTTCTTTCTGACACTGAGGATGAAAACGGTGATCAACATGGGACATCAGCAACAGCTCACAGCTGTTCCAATCCCTGTTACGTTCCCTCAGCCTTTCTTAATGTTTTACTGATTATTTTTCAAACTGAGAGGCTTAAAGCCAGGAAATTCCTGAAACATTAGTTCTGAAGTCAAGTGCTGAAAATATACATTTCATATAATGCTGAAAAGAAGACAAAGTGATCCCCACTCTACATTTGCCAGACCGTCTCTGAAATCCAAGTAAATTAAATTTATTATTCACTCAGCATTGCCAAGTGGATGGGTAGAAGCGTCTTGTTCTCTGCCAGTAGTGAGCATGATGACAAGTATATTGGCCATATTCTGGGACTTATTCTAGTAATTTTTTTACCAATAAGGGAGGCACCAGGGCCTTAAAATCCTTGCTGGAGTGGTGTCCTCCATCCCTGCTGGAGTAGTGTCCTTCATCCCTGCTGGAACATCTCCAGAGCTCCTGGTGCTGGCCCAAGCTATGGAGTCCACTGGGCTTTCACTTCTGTTTCCTCTAAGGATATTCAAACACTATTGATGAGTGAGATGCTAGGAATATACGGATAAAATGGCCCAAAAGCTGGGATAAAGGCAGACCAAGTAAGAAGCAATTTGCATTGTAAAGAAGTCTTATAAGTATGCAGCCTATAAATAACTGCCTCCATTTGTGACAAATGTCACCAGGCTGATTTGAGCTGCTTTGGAGGCGGAACGGATAGCAATTATCTATCACCCTGGAAGATGCTCTCAACAAATGATTCACATTTGAGGGGGGGATGGTGTGATGTTTTGTTTTGTTTTGTTTTGTTTTGTTTTGTTTTGTTTTGTTTTGTTTTCCTGACAAGCAATTTCAACACGAAAGTCCAGGTTTTCAAAGGCTTCAGACTTAGAGTCACCTCTGCAGGCCATTTGCATCTCCTCAACCCATCAGCCCTATTGCGCTTTGCTTTGTGTTGCTCAAACTTGAAAGTAAAACCTGAAAAGTAAAACCTGAAAAGTAAAACCTGAAAAGGATCAGAAGGCAATGGAGAAGGTTAAGTCTTTGGGTATTTATATAGTTTCAGAGCTATGGTGGCTGAGGAAAAGCTTGCTGTGGCACCTGGAAAGGCAGCAGCCCGCAAATCAGTACTGGCTTTTGGTTTAACGTTAGCTCTGGAGTGGGAGAATGGCCCATGTTACAGGTGACCTCATAAAAACCTGCTCAGGCATCCATTCAGCTCTCTCCAGGCCTGGGCATAGACAGCACTGGGATGGTAAAAGAGGAATATCGGTATAAATATAGTCAATACAGATCTTGCAGTGTGCTCCACTGAATTAACTCCAGTTTTCTGGAGTTGTAGAAGTTCTCAAGTAGAGACTTGACCCCCAAAAATTTCTGCTACAAGCTGCAGAAACACAGATGAGCTCAAGAAAATTAGCTTCAGCTCCACCATATGAAAATTTGAGGGAGTTTAACTCTGTAGTGCCAGAATGTCACCTTTTTAATCCTGACCACCTGTCATCTACCTTTTACAGCCACTGTCTTGTCCTTCTGCCTCCAGCCCACTGCAGCCAGGTCTTCAATGAACCCAGTACCTCTTGCACATCTGTTGGGAACCACTTCCAAACCCATGCCTTTCCTCCCCTGCCTTTCTGGTAGCTTTCTGTGTTCCTCAGGACATGCAAACACTAGACAGGAAATTCCTGGGGTCTGGCTAGTCATGGAGTGCTGACTTCAGGGCACATGTTTTCTCTTCCAATAGCACACATGCCATTAATAGGCAATAAACTTTGGATTTTAGGGCACTTGGAGCGACGAGTGAAGATTCAGGAATCATTTGAATGTGCTCATCTAGATTATTTATATTTGTGCTTAGTTTGGGGAATAAAATGTGAGTTTAATTGAGCATCTTGAGTGCAGTGTGTATCTTGTGTAATTTCAGATGTGTGTTTGTGAAAATCTTCTGGAGCTGCCTCTTGGAGTCTTCTTCAGAGAAAAGTTTTGCAATTACCTGACCCTCACTGTAGTTTGACAATTTTAAGCAATTTTCCCTAGAAGAAGTGCTCTTACTGAACCCAGGGCATTCAGTGGAGGAAACAAACTCCCACAGAGGCAGAAAAATCACTCTAATTCACCTGGTGAATGCACTTTCAGCAAAAAGCCCATGAAACAGATCCCATTACCCTGTCCCCGAGTTGAGGACAAGAGGAACAGCATTGGTCACTTCCCCAGACGTGACTGGGAGCTGTCAGTCCTTGAGACACTGTGAATCACAGAAGACAGACAGCAAAGTCAACTCCAAACTTTTCAGCTTCCTCCCTCTGTCCCTGCCAGATGCATCTTAAACGGGGATGTTTGCAGGGAGAACCCAATTTCATGCCACCTGCCGCTGGCTGAATCTCCAAATCCCCAGTCATATTCTGCAGCAAGCTGAGATCTTGCCAAGGTCAATGGACTCGGCTCTTTGCAGGACTGGGCTTTCTGGCAGCAGAAGTGATCACACGGGATGTTGTGACAAACTGATATCAGATCATATACATATCCCAATCCAAGCAGGCAATGACTACAGGCTTAGGCCATGTGAATTGTTTTATATCCTATTATAAAAGTATCGGTTCCTCACTGCCATTCAGTCCTCACCATCTCTCAGGCAGTTTAAGAGACAGCAATGGCAAAGTTATCCACACCTTCACATTTTCTGTTTTGTTACCTCCATTACAAATATCAATTACACAGTTTGACAAGGAGAAAATGAAATTGCAAAGTGTTAGGCTGCAGGTATTTAGTTCAATGATTGGGGCTGTCTTTAAAACACTATAATGACACTACCCAAGCCAGATAACAGAGAGATGGGATATTACGTGCATTCCTACACTTTGAATTTAAATTAAAATTTGCTGTGATTTAAGATGTTATCTGCTTTGACGGTCTATGCTTTCTTTGGAGAAAATAATTATTCTCAGCTAATAATGCACATCACTAGTCTAGTGATTAGTACATTTGCAACAGGGTAAATTTGTTTCCTGTTGTCAAAGACTCAGGTGCATTATTTACTGTGTGATAATCTCAGCCTGGAATGAATCTTTGACTTGAAAGGACACCTGTTCTTTAAAGCTTATCATCAACTTGCCCTGCTTTTGCTTATGCCTCAGTTTGGAAGGTACATTTTTCTTTGTGATTTGCAGAAGTCATTATCAAATGCTTGAAAGTCCATCAGCCAGGTTACCTTGATAATTTCTTTTATGAATAGTAATAACAACAATGACAATAAATAAAGCTAAATTATGTCCAAAGGAAAACAAAGTAGTCACTTGTGAGTTATGATCGCAAAGATAGGTAGTAAGAAAGATGCAAGGACATAATACAGGTACTGACAGCATCATCCCCCATGTCTCGTTTTGAAACACAATTAATCAGACCCCCATCCAAGGACTTTACTCATAGATGTAATGTCAGGCAACAGGTTCTTGTTACAGAGGGAAAGGGGAGCAAAGAACGAATAGTTCAGGATTACAACCTCAGAACAGCTTGGGACAGAACATTGTAGTACTTTATCCCTAAATCAGCTCAAGGGCAGACACCAAACTAGATTAGGATCCCTATATGGCAAACAGAAAGATCTAGAATTTCCTCTGCATTGGCTTTAATGCTTTGTGCAGTTCTACAGAATGCCTGCTGTGCCCTTTGAAAAGCACGGCCATTGCAGTGGAAATCTCTGTTGCACAAACATTTCACCTTGTGCTGGTGGTTTCTTGTCATGAATGAGGAAATCCTGACTGAGATATGCCTGGTGATTAGCTCAGCTCCTATTCCTTCCCTGCTACTCTCTCACATACTGGAGGAATTCATTCTCAATGATTATGTTACTGATAAGGGAATTCCCAGGACTACAGTGACTGAACATGTTGGATTTACATAATCTTGCTCAAAAATCAACATTGCATTTGCATCATGTCACAAGTTTCCAACTGCATCAAATGAGGGCGGATACTTGGGGAAGTCTTACCTGAAGATCAAGAGATAAAACAGAGAGAAAGAAAAGAAGACAGAAGGTGATTTTCCCAGATTTTGCTGTGCCATGAATCACCTCAGAGGTCTAGTTCAGAAAGTCTTTCTTCTGAAGTGAGAAAGAACTGTCAGCTTTCCAGCGAGCCACACAACCACCCTAATTTTCATTCAGAGAACCTGCCACCCACACCATGGCTAGTTTGGGGCTGGCATGCACCACAGAGATTCCGCCTAAGGCCCTTGCTTTGCACTTTGACCAGTGTTGTACCGGGAGAAGCCACTGGAAATGCCCATTACAATGCCTCACGCCAATGGTCCAAAGAGGGTTATTGTCTTCTGATTAGCTTGGTAACTGCTCCTGGTTTAGTGCATCCTTCTTCCAGCATAAGACCATTTGGGTGAAGACTTTTCAAAAATAGCTACCCTGTTTAAGATCGAATTGCCACTTAATCAGAAGCGACTATCTAATGCATACAAGCTTTTTGCCTGTGTTGCTTGTGGTTCTTGGAAATTGAGATTATTCTGTTTCTTTGCAAGGGCTTAGCATTCTGTGCTGGCAAATGCTACCAGAAAAATGCTATGAGAAAGCAACCCTGGTGAATAAAATGTTCTGTTCATCTGATAGAATAGGTAATAAACTGAAGGTTGCTGACACATCACGAGTAGCTTACACTCTGAGTTTCCCTTCCACTTGGGCTTGAGTGGAGCCAATCTAAAAGCTACTCCTCTTCTCAATGAATTTCCTCAAAACACCATCCCCAAGTGAACAAGATTTCCAGCAAATGGCCACATATTCTCCCCTACAAGCGCAGGGTGTGATCTGGGAAAGTCTTTTAACTTGTCTGTGACACCATTTACTCCTGTGACAGTGGATATAAACTTTGGGCCCATCTCTCTCAGAGGGTGTAAGAGGTTTATCTTCTCACTGCTGTTGATTGAGCAGTCCGAGACAAGGACCATTAGGCTGTTTAGGCTGTGCATTGCCAAGGAGCTGACTGGGATGTCAAAATCTCCAGACAAGAGTTTCTCCCAGGACTAAAAGTGGAGTGATCAGAAAAAGCTGCAATTACTAAAACTCTGTTTTTAAGACCAGATAATGATCAGAAAAGGCTTTGGGTTTGAATTTGGGGTTTTTGGTTGGTTGGTTTTTAACATTTCCCTGCAACATTTTCCCATTTGGATTTCCTCTTCTTTGTGAAATCCTACCTCTAAAGACCATCTAAGGCAATTTTTCATCCCCAGCGGACATCGGAAGGTTGCAATAACCATGGTCATGATTTGGAGATACTTCAGCCTTGAACTCCTCTGTGGTGAGTGTGGCTCACCCCAAGTTTTATACTGAACCTTGACCTAAGGAGATAGGGAAACTGATTTCTTGGGGTTAAATTTACACCACTTAAAAAGCTGTTTTAATCAACCTGGAGGAGGGACATGCTGCAATACCAGAGATAAATGCCAGCAAAGTAACAGAGCTTCAGGACATTGAATAGTAATTGCCATCCCCAAACCAAAAAGCTCTGAAAATCTGCCAGAGAAGGTCTCTTGGGCCCCTGACTCAGGGGTGATCACACAGAGAGCAAGAGATCTGCCCCAGGAACCAACACAAAGGTGACACTGTTCCTGTCCTCTTCCAGGTGGGATGTGAAAGGGGACAAAGTGACTTAGCAGGGTCCTACAGCTGGGCCGAGCCAAGGCTGCGAACTCTTTATGATCTCTTTGGATAAGGTCAAACAAGAGCTGCAAAATAGTTCTGAAATATATATATAGGCCTAAGGGCTCAGTACGTGGCTGGTTTCTGCAGGGCAGTTTGTTGTTCAGGGGTCTAAGGGAAAGAACAGGGCTGCTGGGAAGTTTTCAAAGGTCTTATCCTTATCCTGAATAAGAAAGGATAAAAGTGCTGAATTTATCATTCAAAGATGTGTTTCGAGAGAGTGAGTACAATATTCTCTTCTCAGTCTGAAGCAGAAGATTTCAAGGCAAAGAAAGGGCTCCCTCTGGAGAAATATTACCAGCTCCTTCTGAAACCCCACAGCTGGCACGGATCCTGCTCCAGCTGCTGTCCTACCTGAGGCACTCAACCACCGAGATGGGAAGATATGTCATCCCTGGGGTCAGTGTCTTTACTTTGGTAGGGTTACAAAAGAAAGGAATTAAGCCACTTGAGATCTGGCTTTGGTCTCCTTGCAATTAGGTCTGTTTATATTTACTGGATAGCTCTTTGTTTTGTTTTCTATGCTGAATCAAAAACTCCTCAGGGAAACCCAACCTCTTGGTTCTCAGAGGGAAATTATCAATGTAAAACCCATGGTAGACAGCAGCTGCATCCAGCTGTGGTGGGAGCAAGCTTACAAGGCTAGGGTAAAGCCTAAAGCCTTGCTTAACTAGATCACAAGTCTCAAGATGGGTTCCATGGTTTCTACAAGCTGTAAGAAGGGCAACTGCAATGTTTGTTGGTGGTGTTTGGTTACTTTTCAGCAGGCTCAGTCCTCTGATCTGAATCACCACCCATATAGGGAAAGCATTGAGGATTTGTGGCCACAGGTTCTTTTGAGATGATAAACAAAGCACTTAGAAATATGTGTGATGTCCCTTCTCTTACATTCATGAAACAGGGAAGCAGGAGGGGTTCATGAGATCACTCTGGGAAGAGACTTCTCATTTTAAGAGCTCAGATTTTAACTGCAGAGAGTTCTGTCTGTGCTTGAGGTTGGAGAAGGAGGAACCAGTGAGGCAATGCTGGTGACATCTGGCCATGGTTAGCTGGGCTGGAGACCTTGTCTACAAAACCCATTCACTGCAGCATCTCAGCAGGTGCCCCAGGGGTCACTGCTGGTGCTGACCTGTTCCTAGGTCAGGGGGTAAGGCACCGGACAGCCCAGAGCTCTTCTCCAACTCACCACATTTTGACAAGGTATTTGCATCTCCACCAAAAACCACTTAGGAGCTGCAGGCCAAAAGCTTGAAAACCATTGCACTAGTCTACTGAAGCTGAAACTCTCATATTTTCTGCCCTATATTTACATTCACTTTGCTTCAGGTTTGCACAGCCCCCCTTTCTCAAAAGCTTTGGTGCTAGACAGGGCTCGCTCTTCTCTAAACTTTCTAATCATTGCTGGTTTTATCTCCTTTTGCCTGACTTCCCTGGGGGTCAGACCCCTGTGACCTGCACCCGATGGCACTGCCACAGCACCCTGTGCGTGCACGATGTGGGTCCTGGCCAGGACTCCTGGTCCTGGGTGCAGCCTCCTGCAGACAGCGCTGCAGGTCCTGGTGAGCGGGCACTGGCAGTCTCTGCTGTGGGCAACTGCTGCCATCTCCTGGTCTTACTGAGACTAACTGGGGGGGGTCCCGAGCACCAGGCAGAACCAGTAAGGTCACTCGTGATAATTTGATTTTATATATAAATGCATATGCGTGCATTTATATGTGTAGAGATACATATATTTTTATAGGTGAAAAAAGTACTGAAAAATGAATTTATATCTCACTTGTAATTTTTTCAAATAGTACCTTTGAGGGTTAGTGCAGTAATAACTGTATTACATTTTAAATGTCAAAAATTATATACCAGCCCTGTTTTCATTATCATGGGCCAAGGTGGCCCCAAGTCCTTCAGTTAATTCTTCTTGCCCACTGAGAATGGTAAAAAATATCTGTGGCAACCTCTTTGGCTAGTTCTTTTTGTGTTATACACATCTGCTTACAAGAAACTGGCCTGAGAAACACAGCCTCGCTTAATATAAGCCACAAAGTTGTATCAGTGTTTGTGCATTGGCACGGTGGTCAGTCTCCAGCATTTTCTGTCACAAACTGGAGAAACAGAGCTCCATCTCCCAGCACCAAGTGCCTCTCTAAACTGTTGCTCTTCCCTTGACTTTTGAATGAATATGAACTCAAATTGCCAAGTCTGATCTCTACTTTAAGAGTCCCAAAACTAGGATCTGAGATATAGGAGCACTGATAAAATGATGGGTCATCTTACCATAATCTAACTCAAATCATATTCCCAATATCAAGTCACTTCACAATTCAGAAGCATAACTCAGACCAATTGCTGGATTTAGTGGCTGCTGGAATTGCTGTCATTTCCAGCCTTCTTCCTCCATTGGGTAACCTCCTGTGACAGCTTGGGTGAACCTACACATCCAGGGAATCTGGGTCATTTATTGGTAGCTACAAGAATCTGTGCCAGAAACTCCACATAGTGAGAAATATGAGATGGTCAAGGTAGAATCATCAGTATGAAAAAAAAGGAACAGAGATTTGCAAATGTTTTCTTATCATCCAGTCCATCCTATGCTATCTTAGGCAGCCGTGTCACATAATCCTGCTCTTAAATTCCCTGTGCCCTACTTTAAAATTAGTCAGGGGGTTTTTTATGCACAGGTTTTATCAGCAACCTTGTCTGCACATTCAAATATAGGATTTTTCCTGCTTACTGAGATTTCAGCCTTACACAGAATATCAACTAGCCTGGAGTAAGGACCACTTGAAAACACCCCTAAGGCTTTCAGTGCAAATCTCTGACCTTTATTTTAAAGCCCACTTCTTCTTAGAAAATGCTTTTCGACAGTGTTTGCTAATGCACGGTTTTCTACATAAAGACAGAACACACACAAGGAGCTGTGGACCGTTAACTCCATAGCTCTGTACTCCACAGCTGGACAAGAGCACTGCAGAATTCATGGCTGGCAGCTCCCACCTGAGACCAGTCCTCACCAGCTCCCCCAGACTGCTGCTAGCTTTGGTCCACCCAGTGGGACCCCAGCTCAGATGGGTCCTATGGGACCCAGCTAAACCCAAGCTGAGGAAAAGTGCCAGATTTAGTCTCCTGATGGTAGTGGTACCTTCATGATTCTTTTATTACGTTTTCAATATCTTCCAGCTCTTTATCTCTCACTTGAATATTAGCTTTAGTTTGTTGCTTATGCAATGTACATGAAGGCAGGACTAAACACCGATTGACCTGACAACCTTTCAGCACCTGAATGTCTTATCAACAAGCCAAAATCACCCCGAATAAAACCCTGCTGACCTTTCCCGTGGATGGGGCTTTGGGCAACCTGGTCTAGTGGAAGGTGTCCCTGCCCATGGCTGGGGGGTGGGAACTAGATGGTCTTTAAAGTCCTTTCCAACTCAAACCATTCTATGATTGAGTGGGTCTGGGGGAAGAGGCATCGCTGCGTTTTATGGAATACATAAAGCTGAAACACATGCATAAGCCCCATAGTCAGCCAACCAGCCTTCACTGCTTATACCATGAGCTCTTTTCCCACTCAGCTGATGTGCAGGTCTCTACCATCCTGCTCTGAAAGCATGGAGTGGACAGTTAGATTTATACAAAGAGCTGCAAATAAAAAAAAAAAAAAAAGAGCACACATCCTTAGAAATACATCCAGAAGAGTCTATGCTATGGTCAAATGGTGTGCCAAGCTACAAGAAGCAGCGCTTTTTTTTTGGACATATTCGTGTGACAAAGCAGAATTTAGCTTTCCAGTTTTACATGGCACTTAAAAATATTTAATGCGTCTTCCACCAGAAAACTTTTCAGGATAAAGATTTTTCATGTAGTGTGTTAGGAATTACACAGTGTGAAAAATGGTGATAGAAGGGAGATTTAACTGAGGTGGAATTGTTTGAGAGAACAAGGACGTACACGTTGCAAACATCAGAGGAAGTTCCCCACATTGTTGGAGTACAAAGTCACCTGCGACAGCCCTTGTAAAAGGACTCAAAGTGCACATTAGACACAAACACTACAAGAGTCATTCTTTTTCTTCCAGATTTTTAATGTGATGGAGAGAACAAAAACAAAGTCCATTGGAACAGCTGCAATTTCAAGTGACAACCAGACACAGATCAAATAAAAAAAAAAAATAAAAGAAGAAAGGTTTCAAATGAAAAAAGGAACCGAGGGACTGGAATTGGCTATTTTACACACAAAACCAACAGAACATCTAAATGAACCGTTTCATTAAATGCACAACACTGAGTGTTATTTACAGTGGAACTTGCAGTGGGTGTAAGTTTATACAGCACTAGAATCACATACAACAAAGAAATTTCTTTCATTTTATTTCTTTTGCAGTTCCCAGGCTTGATTCTTCCTAAAAGCAGCATTTGCTAATACGAGGGTGAGAAACTGAGGGAGAAACTTGATGGAAATATAATGTATAGGGCTCCAATCGACATAAACCTAAAAATATACTCTCAGGTTTTGTGTGTCCTTTGGAAAGTCGAAGGACATAAGCAGGGAACATAAATGCACCTAGGGCCTCCTTAACAGTATCAGAGTATAGTCTGTTGTTGGAGGTCTCAAAGCAGGACCTCGAAGAGACCTGCGCATCTGCAGAAAGCTCAGCTCTGTGCAGCCTTGCTCTGTGCCCCTGTGTGAACCCAGCCTTGGGGCTGGACCGCTCCCAGGCTCAGAGAATATCCCTCCGTGCACCTCTCCAGTATCACCTAAGGACATCGGGCTGCCTGACCACTCCCCAGTGTGCAGAACATCTGGCTCTGGATATGGGTTTTCCAAGAGTGACCCTTTTCTTAGTCCAAAAGATCTGCACACCACTGTTTATAAGTCACATAGCATTTCACGGGGATGAGGATCATATGGGCAAGGAGGGGATCACCCCACCCAGCCCAAGCTGCAGCCACCACCAGTAGGATGCAGCAGAGCCAAAGGCAGTGGCAGGAGCTGTCCTGCACATCTGAAGTAAAGGAGTAGGTATACAACAACGAGTAAAATCGACAGGGAATATAAGGAGGCAGAACTCTTACCGTAATACCACTAGTCTTTCATAATAATATCAACAGTGCTTTGTGCTCCTCTGAATGTCTGTTTCTGCATGCTCAGAAACTCAGTAATGCATTCCCCCTGTGACCCCCATTACACTGCTGTACAGTGAAAGACATTAAGTCACAGCAGGCCAGTTTGGGTTCCCCAGACCCACCTTTCCCACGCCATAAAGTCCCTGGCTAAGTGGCTGTACTGGTGTGCCACATATGCATGAAGCAGTCCAGCTGTCCTCTAGACGAGGTCTTTGGGATTTAAGGCAAGTCCCCTGTCTTGGTCCTCTGTGCCCCATTGCAATGAAGTTCATGAATCCGAGGAAATAGTGCTCTGCAGAGATCATCAGTGGACACGCGGTCAGCAGTTTTCTCTGTAGATGGTCCAGCATATCCAAGGCAAGGAGACTGTTCACTGTGGCAAACACAGGCAGTGGGAACCAATGGAGGAGGCATGCTGTCCCTTGCACTGCAGGTGTAATGCTGATTTTACAGTAGAAATAAAGCTGAGCCATCAGAGGAGGTGCCTGATGAGAAATCTCCCCCTGCACTGTGCTCCAGGGCTCTGTGGCTCAGGCTCAGCCTAGCAGGTAGCCCACGGCTTGAAGCCGAGACCCAAACCAAAACAGAGCCAGTGCTGAGGGGACTGCACCCATCAACCATTTTGCTCTGGAGAACAGCAGTGTGAAGCCTACACTGACATAGACCGTGACAAGGACAAAAAACAAACACATCAGGAGTATTGACTAAGCCTTGTGCACACCGAATTTGGATGGGAGCCATCAGCCCAGGTGTCACAAAGGCAAATGCCTGAGCTGGAGCCGTTGCCCTGGATTTCTCTGTTACGGAAGGAGAGGAGCAGGGCCATCCAGGACAATCCATCTTCTTCTCAGCATGGTGCCTAAGAGTGGTCACGTATATTGCCTATGCCTTTCAACTGAGAATAACGGGAACCCGGGGTGATGAGTTCCTATCCAGACATCTAACTCGTAGGTGTCTAAGGCTAGGCGATACGGTTTCCCCTTTGCATTTCCTTTCTTCCTTCTCTGTTCATTTTTGTCCTTTCCCAGGCCCTTGGGTACCAGCTGCAGCGTGTGTTTGCACTTTTGTGTTAGGTCATGAACTCCCTGGTGAGGTGTCAGGAATAGGAGCCTGGTCATGACACATGTGCATTGTCCGCTAGCCCACCGGTGACTCACTCATGCATTTTAGGGGTGCAGAGTTTCTACAGCCATGTGGGTAGCCTGGGTGACATTGAAAACAAGATCCTATTGCTCTTTACCTGGTCCCAGCTAATCTCTCAAAGGTGAGGTTTAGCAGCCTGTGAAAGAGCCATTCTGTAATGAAGAAAGGTTTCTAAGATTGGATAACACTTCCTGATATTACCTTATCATTTCTATCTCCTCAAGACCTCGATTTCTTCCTTCTCCGAAAATTAACAAAGAAATTTTGAAAAATAAATGCTGTCATTAGTGTCACTGTACAACGTCAGTGAACACGAATAGTCAGGTTTGCTGTCAGAGTACTGGATAGATATGGAACTAAGAGTGCTTCATAAAATAAATCCTCGCTCCACAGAGCAACACAACAGAATAGTCCAGAAAATGAAACAAACTTTTTTTCCCCAAATGCAATATAACTGGCATGCACGGCCCAACAAAATGGATGAAGCGTAAAGACTATGGTGATCTTTTGTGTTGAAATACATATTTAACTGCTTCTCACCATGCAAAAGGACCAGACATTCTACAAGGAAAAAAACCTGCCACATTCTGGGCTGTAATTCTCAACAGAAGCTGTGAACCACTGCCAAAGGACATAATTACATTCACTCCTACCTTAGAGAAGGAACCTTGCTGTTTTGAAGACAAATCAAAAAAAGGCCCTAAGCTACCCATAAAATGAAGAAATGAGGCATAATAAGCTTGGTTATTACAGCAGCTTGTGATTTTATCAATTTCATAAACCTCAGAATAAATCTCAAAAATCCCAAGTAGCCCATTGTAGCCTAGCTGCTCCATAAGCATTTATCCCTGATTGACACAATGAAAAAAGTGATGCTCATTATGGGGTTTTGCCTCATTGGCAAGGATTTGCTTCTTGTAATCTAACCACGCTCTGTGTCCTTCAGCTGTCCTCTGCAGCAGCACCGACACTGACTCCCACAGTTGTGTGGGGCTGGCCCTGGTGTCAGCTCTTAGTGTATCTGACTGTCTCTGTGCAGCTGAAGGTAGAGGTGTTAGACTTCAATCCTGCTGGATTTCAGCCTAGCCCTGCGTGTTTTTCTTAAAAAAAAAAAAAAAAAAAAAAAAAAAAAAGAAGGAAAAAAGAAGGAAAAAAAAAAGAAAGAAAAAAAAGGAAGGAAAAAAAAGGGGGGGCGGATCCAAAGAAAGGTAAGTAGGAAGATCATTAGCAAAAGTACAAAAGAAATTTTTATGTCAGAAAATATCCTGGTGAGACAAATTCCCTGCACTATGTGACAAGTTTTCAATCAATTCTGGTCTATTGCTGAGCTTGTTGCAAGGGTATAATTAGTGCTATCTAGTCAATTGTGAGCATTGGTGTGTTATTTAACAGTACGCATTTCATTCGTGCTTCCCAAGAAAGTACATCCAAAAATACACAACTTGCTTTGCTTCTAGATGCAACAGAATTTAACTCATATGATAAAAAGGGCGCATGAATTTCAAAAATGGTCTTTACAGGATATCAAACTTAACTGTGCCACTTAATGGAGAATTTAATGTTCTGTACAGTGAAAGCTCGCTGTGTGCATTCCCTGTGTAACAAGTTAAATGGCTTTAAGTAACTGTGCTTACAGTGCTTCAATGAGACCCAAGTATATAAGAAAATCAAGCATCATATTCTTTAAATAATATGGCTAAAATGCTGGTAAATTCACAGTTACCATACTCTAGGTATTAGACAAAAAATCCTCTATTTACACTGGATAATATGTACACATTTGGTTTGTGGAATGCTCCAACATCATATCAATTTGTCCTCTGTGAAAGTTGTAGGAAAAAACCTCTTAATCATCATAGAAATATATATTCCCAGCCATCAATGCATTTAAATATTTGGTGTCTGGATATAAAGAATGAAGTGTCACTAAGTTGGTCATGACTGCAGATAATCTTGAAGTAGTGGGGTTAGTTTTTAGTGTTTCTCTTAAGATCTTCTTAAGGGTGCAGAAATTAAAAAATTGTAACTTTCAATAGCTGATCACTTCAATGTGTGTATGTACGTTTGCAAGTATGTGTAAATACATACATACATATATATATATATATATAAAATTCTGTATATATTTCTTTCCCAGACCAAGAAGGTGCCTAGTGATTCTCTATGCCCATGTGAAGACAGTAAAGGGTTTTGAAACCCTGTTTCTTCTGAGGGAGCCGAGCACTCGCCCTCATATCCTCCAGAAATCAGGACTCTCTCACTTTTTCAGGTAGTTCAGGTGGTAGCCCCGAAACCAAGACAGCTAGGGTCACTAGTCACATTTGTAGCTGTTGTCCCTACTGCTGGAGCTCACCTACAGTGGGTTTGTCACCTGCCTCCCCTTCGGATGCCCCTTGAGTCTGAGCACAGCTGATATGAATTGCCAAGGAGTGCTGGGCAAGGCAGGCAGTATCTGGCAGCTCGGCAAAGGCATGAGGGGGTCAGGATCTGTTCTCCCGTCAGACATGCTCACACCCACGCAGGCGCACACATGCACAAAGCCACCGTTCGCGTGCTGTGTCGTTACACTGGGATGGAGAGGGAAAGGGTAGACTCCCAGCGTTGGCAAGGTTAAACCCGAGCTCTGCAAGGGGTGTATAGTAGCTGCATGCACCAGTTGTGGTTGTAAAAGGGTCAGAAACTAGGGGTTTCATTTTTATCCCTTTGGGCTTTTCTTTCCCTCTGCCCTCTCTCTTTGAGGTATCGACAGAACAGTATAGAAATGGATATTTTGATTTTTCCGAACATGGCTCTTTTTTGTTGTTCTTCTACATCCGCCTCCCAACCCCCCGGCCTCAGGTGCTCACATCAGGACCTGTTCTCGAGTCTCTGGCAGGCGCAAAGCGAGCAAGCCACCTCCAACCAGAGCAGAGGAAGCCAGAAGGATGGGAACCACCTTGGTTATCCCTACGAAGGAGGCAAAGATTGAATTCCCCAGGATGGCCCCAAACTTGCAAAGCCCATTGAGGATGCCAAAGGCCGTTGCCCTGTGGGAAAGAAAAGCAGAAAGCAGTGGTTAGGAGCCAGGTTCTTGGCATAACTACAGAAGGTCAGGATGGTAATTTTGTGAATGCTTTTATGTTGCCTAGGCTACGCTTCCAGCAAGTAAAGCCAGGCACACTAAATACATAGATAAATAGATGTCAGTGTTTTGCATGTCTGTGTGAATGAGGAGAATGTCTGTGTGTACTTGTTTCTCCTTTTCATCTCAGCTTCTCCCTAGCCCTAGAGTGGCCCGCTATGGCAGCCTTTGCCCTCCCCAAAGACAGCAGGACATGACTTGCTCTAGAACTTGTCAAAGCCCTTCCAAGCACTGGCTGGAGTGGGTTGTCACCAGAGAAACAACCAGGGCTCTCCTTCAAAACCTGCTGCACCCAGCAGCTAAAAGCACACTGCCTTCAAAGCACAGTTCTTCTCCTTCCCTTCTGGTTTCCCCCAACAGCCTGAAAAAGGTAAAAAAGGCTTATGATGATGTCACGAGGAAAGATTTCATCTGCAGCATATTCTCCCGAAGTTTCCTGTGCTGCCTCATCTCCCAAACCATTCTGTGCACATGGGTGTCTCCAGATTGTGGAGGGAAAGGCTGTCACAGTGATGAGCTATGACAAGAGGCTGAGGGATACAGTCTGAAAGGCCAGGCCTCCAGGCACATCCATGGAAATGATATTATCTGCCTATAGTTTCCATACACCCACGCAACTCCTTGCATACAAGCCACCATGCATGCAGAATTATGCTTGCATATGTCTGTGCTGATCCCGTATAGCTGCAGGACTGGTGGAAAAAAAAAAAAAATACACCTCCCCCATCTACATGTATCTAGAGTAACTTTTTCCATCAGGAACCGAGAGGACAAAGTCAGATGGTGGAGATTAAAAGGAGAAATAGTCTGAGCACCTTTTGTCAGTGGGGTAGAGCTCCACAGTGATCACGTCTAGGGCATTCCAGGCAGCAATGCTGGCCCCGCAGAAGAGGCACTGCCAGCCGATCATTGCCGACTCGCTGTTGCCAAAGAAGAGAAAGAAGCAGCACACTGCCGAGATCAACATTGAGCCACCTACAGGGGGAAACCAAGAGAAAAATGTTGGCACCGGTTCCCCCTCTCCACAGTTGAGCAAACACATTTGTTCATAAAGATGGTTTTCAAGTGATGGTGTTTCACCCCAAAACAATTTAAATCTGCAAGAATCCAAAAATACCTTTATGCTGCCTATCTGTCATTCTCTGATGCTGGAAACCATCCTGAAACTGTTCGCAATGACCATCTGATCTTGCTGATAGTCCTGCTCTGCGGAGACTCTGAAGACAGGCTTTTCCAGGCAGGTTTCCAGCATCTCAGACATCCAGATGGACCCAGAAACAGCAGAGGCAAGTAAACATGAAAGTCAATGAGGAGGAAGAATCGTTGTGAAGGTTTTCCAACTTGAGTTTTGAGCGAAGAGCTGGTGCATTTCATATCGTATTGAAATCACTTGACACATTTATAGTTTCAATTAGGATAATTTACAGTCAATTGTATGAAGCACTTGAGGTCTCTTTTAATTATAAGAACATCATTAGATTTCATGGCACATTTGCACAGGAGCCATAATTTTATGAACACCACCGAGGGAGAAAGTGAGAGCATTCATGCTCAGTTAGGCACAGTTCAGATTCAGAAATACTAATGGCTACATCACTGCCTTCTACCCCATTGGGAATTTTCACCTGAAAGATGCAATTTTTGCAAAATCGAAGTATCTTTCACTAGAAAGTTCTGTTGCTGCTGAAATGTCTCCATTTACTACCAGAAACCAAACAATGTTGGGTTTTTTTGTTTGCTTGGGGTTTTTTGAATCAATTTGACACCATTCAAAATAATTTGGATGCTGAACCGGAACTAAAATGCTTCATGTTGGACATTTTGCTGCATTTTGCCACTGTGGTGCCCTGCCTATGAAAAGCTGCGGTGCAGGACTCCATATCCACGTCTTTTCCATGGTACCTGGACAAACCACACCCCCCACTGTGCAGTGTGGACATTCCCTCTTCTGAAGAGGTACAGTGCAGCATCAGGGTCGCTGTGTGTGCACCAAGAGATCTGACATTTGACACAGGAGAGGGTTTAGCAGAACATGATGCAACTGAAGTCCCGTGAGGCATATAACACAAAAGCAAATTTCATTTTTCATGTTAAGCTGACCAGAAATAATATGTTCAACGGAGTGATACGGGTGGGATGCCAGAAGGCTGTTTCAATTGAAAATTCCATAGTGAAACATTTCAGTGTGTCGTTACTAATTTTTGTCCCGTACCTTTCATTCTGCAGAAGAAATAAGCATTTAGGATTCCAGCTGTCATCTCAATTCCAGATGAAAATGTTGAAACACTGACATGTTTGCAGGGTGGAGAATCTGATTCTTATTCAGCTTTATTTATTTCCCACAGACCCTCTGGTTTTTTTGGGTCTTTTCCAAATTCACTGCATGAACACTTATTCCCCCCCCACCCCAGCATACATTCTTGACACACTGGTGGGGTCATCTTTCTTACCTTAACCTGTCTGATGGTGAGGCTAAACTAACTAAACTTCTCTCTGTTCTCAGAATAGAGGTAGCTAAGCTCAAGAGAGTGAATCATCCCTTACCCCTGAGCCACATCCCTGATTCTATTAAACTCACTTGGCTGTCCCTCAAGGCATGATTCTCATAGTACTTGGAGAGCAAGGTCTGAATCCTGGAGGAAGCAACACTAGAAATTCCCAAAGTAATCATGAAGCTGATAAGGTGATAACTTATTCCCACAACGCTAAAGGGTGGCATCTTGCTTGGCTGTGACATAGTCAGTTAATCTACCATATGCTCTCTGAAGCTGTTTGTAAAATCATTTGAAAATCAGAAAACCGAAAGAGGGAACTCTGGGCTGTCAAGCAGCCACATCAAATAATCTTAGTGAATATTCATTGCTACAAGCAAAGTGTTTGTTTATTTATACAGAGTGCTGTGGACATCAGCATCAACTCAACAGCACCAAGAGGTCCTGCTTCAGCTCTGACCCTGTTGTGCTGAGAGCTGGATAAACATACAGGCTTTGACATAAAAGTCAAAATAAAAAAGGAGGATGTCACAGATAAACGGAACAGCAGGGTGGGTAGGCGGGGAGCAGGTAACTTGCCCACTGCCACAGAGTATATCACTTGCCTCACCCTCGAGCCCTTTCACCCTTCTGCTGCATTTGATATGGGAATGACTCATTCCCACCTGAGCCATCTCAACTTGCATTGATGCGTGCGAGTGCAGCAAAACCTTCACACTGACCTTGGCTCTTGCAGAGTTGTGCTCCCACCCATGACCTGTTCCATGCACCCATCATCCCCACTCACCGATCATCTTTATCCTCCCTATTTTGTCCATGAGTAATGCAGAGATGATGTTCCCTGGCAGCACAGACAGGCTGCCCAGGAAGCTGACCAGGTAGATCAGGAAATCATTGTCCTCCTCAAAGTCCAGGTGACAGCCTTCCTTCTCCTTCAGAAATGTGCTGTTTATCAGCCTGCAGTTGATGAATTTGTGTTCGTAGAGATCTGCGAGGAAAAGCGGCAAAGTCTTGATCCTGCTTGACTGATCTCCCTTCATACAGCAGCAACAGGAGTCAAGATCAAAGCCAAATCAAAGATGTGAGAGGAGCTCCACATCAAATGGAAATGGCCAGGGAGTTTTATTTTAGCGGCAAAATCTAGCTGCATGCTGGTCGGTGTAAGCTCATGCACTCTCTATATTTATGGAGTCACCTGGACCAGTATCCCCATGCCACAAGGACGGGGCAATGCAGGCTCTTGCTTCCATGGCATTATGATTTGTGCTCTATTAGAGTAGAAATGAAAGCTTTTTCAGGATAAATTAATGAATATTTTACTGCTTATGATCATCAACCACAGCTTGGTTAAAATAATATTTTAAGCCAAATTTGCTGATTTGAGCTGTTAAACTGCTAGGCATTTTGCCATTACTTTAACCCGCCAAAGTCTGAGCAGACTTTTGTATTTCCCATGCAGCAGCCAATGGCACCAGAAGCCACGGGGTTAGAAACACTGATGGAGCAACCTGAAGCCTCCTTTGGAATGCATTTGCCATCATCACTC